>NC_022014.1:2600839-2621372 GCF_000317375.1 Microtus ochrogaster
CCTGCGCTGTGCGCGGACAGGCTCCAGGGCTCGCTCGCTCCCTCTCCGGCTCGGCCGCGCCCCCGGCCCGTGCCGCGGTCCGCGCCCGCCCCGCCGTGCATTTAGCGGTTTTCCGCATCGGGACACCGTTGCTGCTGCTGGGCGAGCCGGAGCCAGAGTCTCCGCGAGAGCTGGTGCCTGGTGGGCCGGGGGCGCGGGCCAAGGCGGCGGTACTGGCCCAGCTCCGGGCTCTGGGCTGGGTCCCCAGTGACAGCGCCACCCGGGCGATGCCCGCGGGGACGCCGCTGGCCACCGGAGCGAGGTGAGACGCGGCGGGTACGCGCGCTTACTGCGCGCCTGGGACCCTTTGAACTTGAGCTCTGTAGGTGCAGAGCCCCTCAGGTTCCCGCAGCCCTTCGCCTGGGCCTTGGGGGTGGGGCTGCCAGCCTTTGCCGGCGGGAGGGGGCGGGAGGGGGCGGGGGGCGCATTTGTCTCTAATAAGGAGAGACAAAGACATCCCGGCGGCCGCGGCTGTTCCCGCAGCTCCGCTCCGCCCGAGGCGGGGCGGGGGCGTCGTTCCTGGGCCAGGGTCACCGCCTGCCCTCTCTCCGCAGGTGCTGCTCTCTGCCACCATGACCGAGGGCACGCTGGCCGCGGACGAGGTCCGGGTTCCCCTGGGCGCTTCGCCTCCGGCCCCTGCAGCGCCGGCGAGGGTTTCCCCAGCGAGCCCTGGGGCGCCGGGGCGCGAGGAGCAGAGAGGATCCGGGTCCGGCGTGTTGGCTCCTGAGAGCCCAGCGACCGAGTGTGGTGCGGACCTGGGCGCCGACGAGGAACAGCCCGTCCCATACCCGGCACTGGCGGCCACGGTCTTCTTCTGCCTTGGGCAAACCACGCGGCCGCGCAGCTGGTGCCTCCGACTGGTTTGTAACCCATATCCTTACAGGGTTGGCGGGGCGCTGGGGACTGGGGTGTGGGACTTCCCCTGCGTACGCTCTGTGAATCCCGGCTTCTGGTATCCGGCGCGGGCTGGGTAGGGTTGCGAGGGCAGTGTTCTTCTCAGAGGTGGTTGGGGTACGCCTGGGAACTCGCCAGAGGGATCTGGGTTCAGAGGCATCTTGGAACGGGAGAGTATGGGCTGAAGCAGCGGGGATGCCGCCTGCTTGGGAGGGAAAGAAAGGTAGTTATTAACTCCTGGCGTCTTACGTGGTGTGGGGAGGAGGGGATACCCGCCTGTTCAGCTTTCCAAACGAACACTTGAGCCTGTGTGAAGACCCTCGCTGGAGGCTGGGAGGGGAGAAAGTTTTCCACCTGCTCTGTGGGCGCTGCATACCGGGCAGGGTTGGTCCCTAGTTCTTTTCTACGAAGAGACAGTGATGTTAGTTGAGAACTCACTCTTCCAGGCTGAAGTCCGTTCAGGGGCTGATTTAAGTCTTGCGCGGCTGGGGGTGGGGGCACAGGGAGGCAGCTAGCTTTGAACCCGACCCCCCTTTTCACAGTTGCCTGGCTAGAGAGGACAGGATTGTGCCTTTTTCCCCCCTCTTGGCCCCAAGGGCACACACGGACTTTCAGAGAAGCTTCCAGAACAGGGTTGGGTCAGTACTGGAGGCATTTCTGGGGTGCAAAAAGAGGCTTCTGGCCCCCAGAAGGTGGCCTTTGGAGACTGCCCTGGAGGTCTCTGAAGAGGAGCTGAAATCATGCCTCGTATTGCCTACCCCACCCCCACCCCCACCCCCAGCAACTCCTCGGAGCTGGTCACTAGGGTAGGCTGGCTGGGCGGTAGGTGCTCCTGCTTCCTTCCTGGGCTGGTTGGGTGGAGGGCCAAGGGGAGTTGACACAGGCCCATAAACACTCTTCAGCAGAGTCGGAGACAGAGGCAAAATGAGCAATGTGTGTATATGTTTCTCTACCTTGTGTGTTTAACTGTATAAATATTAAATACAAAAGAGAAATCTGTACCAAAAAAAGTAATAAAGCCCGTGTTTCTTTTAACTCCAATCCAAACACTGGGTGAGTCAGATTTTTCTCTGCTTATAAAAGAGGATGGTGGTCCCGGGGCTATGGCTGTGGCCTACTCTGAGCCATCTTGGGCTCCAGTGCCTGCTGCCTTTGTCCTGTGCAGTTGACTGTGGTGCCGGTGGTGGGCATTCTCTGGGTTGACTGGCCCTCTCTGCAGAAAAAGGGTGACCTTGTGTATCAGCTGTCCGTTTGTCCCGTCGGCAGGATCTAAACTTGACTTAGGTGGAGAGGTGGTGTGGCTGGGGGAGGTGGTAGGCCATTGGAGAGTGCTATTGTGGACCCTGGGGAAAGGGGATAAAGGGCAGCCCTGTGTTTATGCCTCAGTTTTCTTGTTTGCAAGGCTGTACAAACTAGGGGGAGACTGGCGTGGACTTATTCTATCCACCAGGACCTGGCTACATAGTAGTGTGAGGCAGACCCTGGTTCTCCGGGCTGCTGTGTGTCCCCGAGGACTTCTAACAAGGTTGTTTGTGTTGCTGTGTGCACGGAAGGTGGGGATGGGATGGCTCATGGAGGTAGAGTGAGCTCTCAAGGACTGTGGAGCTGGCAATGCCACCTGGCCCGAGCCGACTTTGTGAACCCGAAGTGGAAGATGCCCTTGTTGTCTTAGGAGAGACTCAGGTGTTACCAGCCCTGGAGGAGAGGACAGGAAGATGAGGAGAGCTCTCAGCTGGGGAAGAGAATGCCAGGCTGTCCCTGCAGGTGATTCCACCAAGGGGAGAGAGGTGGGTCTTATTCCTCCTACCCTCAAGTTCATCCCTGTTGTGGAGCTGCCGGCTGTTTCCAGCAACCCCGACACACCCACTGTCTTCTTGCTATGTTTATCTCCAGACACAGCTTGGTTTTCCTGCTCCAGAAAACTAGGGGTGAATTCTGAGTATCCCCAAGCTAGGGAAACACCCTACAAAGAGCTGGTTTCTGAGCTTCTTGAGCCCGGTCAGCACTCTGCATTTGTCGCTGGAGTGGGTTCATTAGTGCTCTGGCCTCATGGGGATGGGTCTGACCCCCCAGCAGATGCCAGGCTCTGGAGTAGGGGTGTGAACCTGGGCCTCAAGGAGATCCTAAAATAAGCTGCCCGCCTGGACAGGCGGGGGATCAGCTTACTGGGGAAGCCCATGTGGGCCAAGGCTTTCTAAGCTCTTTGAGACTCTTTACATTCCTGGGAGTTGGGAGGGGGTGGCTTTGTATGAGGCAGGGGAACCATGGGTGATTGGCATGGCCAGGATTTTACAAGCGACTGTGTGGTGCCCTGTGGCTTGAGGGTGTTTCCTGGGCCTCAGTTCTCCCCTGCAGGTAGACATAGTGTGTCTTTCTCAGAGGGTAAACTCCAAAGGGAGGGAGGGGGAATCAGCTCTGCTCAGGTGAGAAGCAACGCTGCCTCCCTGCTGATGCCTGCCTACCATAGCTGGACTTCTATGTCCTGGAACATAGGGAAGTACTTTCTCCCAGTCCCGGACCTTTCTGGAACTCTCACATGGCTAGCCATGGTACCGATGTACACATGGTCCTGGTTCTGTGTGGATGGTATTTCCCATCCCTGTGGCAAAGGAGCCTCCAAGGACAGCCTTTGTCTTTATTGATTTAGTTTGCTCTTTAAAAATACAATCGGGCTGGAACTTTTGGGGAGAGTGCTGTTTCTCCTACACAGGCTTATTTATAGAGGAAGGTGGGTGGGACCCGTGTGTTGTAGCCTGCTCCGCTGGGTTATGTTCTGCCCTGGCTCCCCCACCCCACCCCAGGCTCCTGACCCAGAACTGCCTGCAGTGCAGCTGCCTGTCCCAGCAAGGGAGGGTGGGGCCTCCCGGGGGGTAGGAAGCTCCCGAGTGGGCACCCGGCTGTCTGTGTCATCAAGGGAAGTGAGCTATGGATGTTTAGAATCTAGGAGGAACTTGGGTGTTCAGAAGTGAGAGTCATTAGGAGCCCCACCCCCCTTAACCTCTCCTTCCCCACAACAGGCACCAAACCCTCAAGTCACCAACGAAGGATGAAGGACATAGCAAGGTCATGCAGGTGAAGAGGGGCTGCTTGGGCCCAGCCTGGAAGCTCATACATTTGTTGTGTCCCTGGCTAGACAAGCCTAAGTCCTTATGACATTTTTTTTTTAAAGGGATACTTTGAGATGTATCCAAGGGCACAGTGCTTCAGGGTGGCTGCCAGAACCTGGCTCACCCTAGCATGCATGTCCCCAGTGGGAACTCACAGGGTACTGGTTTTGAAGGGCCAGTCCTTTGTCCTTGCCCTGGATCCTGTGTTTGAGAATGATCGGCCCATCTCTGCTGTTTCAGGCCATCCACGAGCTGGCTCTCAGGAAAACTGAACTGTCTTGATTGCTGGGGGGAGGGTGCACAGTGGTCAGTGGGCCTCTAGGGACTCCTGGGCCTGAATTCTGAGCCCGGATATTAAATTAAGTAGCATAGGCTTCTGTGACCTTGGCTGGCCTGACCTGCCTGAGGAACATTGTGGTTTCTTGGGGGTCCTTTTAGGGTTCTTGAACCTTAGGTAGGAGTCATTGCTCCCTCCCTAGCCAGTCTGTCCATAACCTGGTACTTTGCTGGGTCTTTCTCCTACTGTTAACTGTCCTGTCCGTGTCTGCCTCTATGGACTCTGGAGACTCTGACTGGCCTGGTTGAACTGGCCTGCTATTTCCTTTAATGTCCACCACTCTCACCCAGTTAGGATTGTGGGATGTGGACCAGAAGAAAACTGATTTCCTATGTCTACCTAGAGAAGCTGGCCCAGCCTTCCAGAAGTCAGCCTTCCCTAAGGCCCTAGAGAGGAACATGCGGTGTGTGCAGGTCGTTGTTGGGAGAAGAGTTGCAGGCCATACACTCCACACCTTTGAAGCTGCTAGCTAGCATCCACCAGGTGGGAATCTGGAGCATGTGCTGATTCATGGCCGGGTCTGGGTGAAGGCATCCCATGGCTCCGGGGCTCATTTGGGACCCGGGAGGCATCATTACTGAGAGCTGTAGATGGAAGGGAGATCTTGGAAAGGGCCGTCAGATGGATGTCTCCCAAACTTCTGTTACGAGTCATTCATAGCCTCATCAAGGAGGTGGCAGGTTCACACACCCGTGTGATGTCACCTTTCTCGTCTCATCTCACCACGAAATGGGCATGATGCCAGTGAGGCCGAGCATGTCCTGCTGAAGGCCTGTAGAGTACACATAAGGCTTCAGTGCCCACAAGGAAGGAGTGGAGGTAGGTGTCTTACTCTAGATAGGCTCCGCTCTGGCAGGGACTGTGCCTCCCAGACCTGCTTGTGTGGCTCAGGAATGGCTGTGTTACCTTAGTGGGGTTTGGATTTGTTGGCACTGTCAAGGCCCACCAGACAGTGTCCCAGTGGACTGACAATCCTGCTCTACTAATGGAGGCATTACCTTCATAACCAACGCATTTTCCGTCCGCAGACTGACAACCAGGGTTGGTGGCTCCTTTTACCAGGCCTTACCCTGCATGTTCCTAATCCTGACCACCTCTGGGCTTGACCAAACCTAGCACTTCTTTCTGACAGTCCCAGCACCTCAAGTGGACACAAGAGTTGGGCCACCGGTCACATGGGGACCATGGCAGGCTCTGCCACCCTTGTCCGTGAGCACTTTCCCTGATGAATCCTTGGAACCTCTGTGTCGTAAGCAATTATAAGGGGAGGGCCTCCTAATACCTGTGGCAAAGGTCTCCCCAGAACCAATCCAGAATCCAGCTATCCTCATTGCCTGTGGCAGGTGGGGCCCTTTGGAGGGTACGGAGTCCAGACTAAAGGCTACTGGAGGACTAGGAATGTGGTAGCTACTTGGTGACCACTGAGTCTTTGTGAGAGGAGGCCAATAGCAGGACCAAGACTGGTCAACAAGTGCCATGGTTCTGCTCCTGGGGTAAGTGAAGGGGAATATGGTGGAAAGGGTTCTGGATCCCCAGAGCCTGATGTCAGAAGGGTGGGGTGTGAGATGAGGTGGAGACTTGGGATATCAAAGGGGTGGCTAGGCCAGCTTTGACTCGGGAATCTAGCGTGTTCCTCGGTAAGAGGGCAGTGTTGGAACCCAGCTTGGTGGGAAATAGAGGTAAGCCTGGACTATAAGGGCACTGCAGGGCAGAGAATGCAGGAAAGAGGGTGAGATGTGGGCGCTGGTGCCCTCATACTTTGGAGACTTGGCCTGGATAGCATGCTTAGCCACCCCAGCTCTAGGCTCGTAGAGTAAGCCACTAAGGCAGGCTGTGGGTGTCTCTGTGGCCTGCAGGAGCATGCAGGGTGGTCCGGGAGCTCTCTTTGCTTCCTCATATGCAGTGGGCCTGGCTCCCAGAACTGCTGGCAGACGCCCCATTCAGGGTCAGGATGTGGAAGAATGCGGGGGATGGGGTGGCCTGTCAAACAGATGAATCCAGAGCAGTGGCCTGTGGCCAAGTCCAATCCTCGGTCTTGAACAGTCAAGGTCAGGCGTGCAAATCTGTTACCTTTGTTTATGCAGATGTCGGCCCTGGTGCTGAGCTGAGCCTGCTGGGGAAGGGGCAGCAGCACTCAGATCCTGACTCAGAATGTTCCTTCCCCACTTGCTAGGCTGTTAACCTTCTCTCTTCTTATAGAGGAGTCAGTCCTGGCCTAACTCGGAGCTCCCTTAACAAATGCGGGCCCAGGTTACATTTCCAAACCTAAGATTAAAGGGTGACCCCAGTTCTGGGCAGAAACGAGGTGTGATATGGGTCATATACCTTGTGTTGTGGTGTAGGGCAGGATTCTTGATCAGAGTTAGGGAAACAAAAACCCAGATAGGATGAAGTCCAGGGGACCAGGGACGAGGAATAAAGCCCCATCCCCAGCTCAGGAGAGTTGGCACAAGGTCTGGGCATCATACCCAGAGCGCTGCGCCTGCCTGGAATGATCTAGACTTGCTGCTCAAGCCACTCACCATTTTCTCAGGAAGAGACTTGAGCCTCTGCTGCCACGTGGTTGCCAGGGCTAGCATCTCTGGCTTCTCAAATCCCTCTAGGCACTGTGGCTGGCAGGAGGAAGACATGAGCCACAGGTTGACAGGGAGATTGGGGTCCTGGCGGCAGGGGCAGATATCACTGTTACCTAGGAATACACCGAATTAGGTGCTGGACTGGGGAATGCAGTCTCTATAAATACTCTTAACTGATTCCGGCACTAGGACATGTGAGCCTTGGATAGAGAAGCCCTGGACAGTCAGCCCCTCCTGGCCCAGCACAGGCTGGTCTTGGCTACAGGGGGATTTTAGGGGCCCCAGAGGACTTCTTTTTCACACATAGGCTACCCAAGCCTTTGGCAAAGTTGGAAAGTAGACTTGGAAGCCTCCCTTATGCTCCAAAAGTTAGGGGCTGACTTAAGATTAGAGCAGTTCCTCCAACTGCCCAGGCTCTGAAGGGATCCATCAGACTTGATGCCTGCACACCTATTCCTGCACCCATACCCACCGCCTCCTGATAAGAGACCCGTGTGCAACGCTGCAGCCCTGCCTGGCCCAGCCAGATTCCTTCACCCTTTGCTGTTTGCGTCCCTTAGTTCTTCCGTGTTTTTTCCATGAGGGAAGTAACCATGGCACAAAAATAGGTTCCTTGTATGTGAGCATTAGGTGAAGAGTCAATGTTTTATTAGCATGAATCCAGCATGAAGCCTCAGCCTCTTAGCTGGCCAGACCTGCAGCAGACAGTAGGGAGAGGACCTGCTCAGAGCGGAGTAACAGGCCAATCCTGGGACCACAGTCTGTGCTCGGCTGTGTTTAAATGGATGAATGCTGCAGCCTGCTACGGCCTGACTCTGGCAGCACACAGGATGTTCCTGGCAGGCACAGTGATTGGCTCGGTTGCCCTGTCCTCTTCCCTCTGGACTGTGTTAGTGCCGTCCCCTCCCCAGGCCAGGCTCCAAGTTGGTGCAGCAGGGACCTGAGGAAGGGGCTGTAAGGGCATAAGAGCTGATTGCCCTGGCCACCCCACTTTGTTCTGATCCTTCTCTTTACCATTCTCTTCCTGGCAGAGCCCCTAGTATTGGGTGGGGGTTACCTCTAGGCCTTTCACAGGCAGGCAACTAAAGGAGGGTCCCTGACTCTGAGAGGACAGTAGCCTTTACAATTGGGGGAGCTGGAATTTCTTGGGTCCCTGTAGCTGCAGGAAGGTTGGCAACCCAGTTGCCTCTGATGCCTATGTGGTTAGAGTAGCTGGGAAGGTGCAATGGCTGGATGTGGTGCAGGGCGGGAGGCTGATCGCCAGGTTTGTTGGACACAGGGCTAGTGCAGCAGGTATTTAGTAGTAGCTCTGGCTGGTGGGCACAGGCTCCATCCTCTGGGACTACTCCCAGCCCCAGTGCTAAGCAGCACCCAGGCTCCCTGGGCCATGATGTGTTGGCCAGTACTGGGGTGTGCAGCATCAGACTTGGTGAGAGAAGGGATGGATGGGTCAGTGGGTTTTCAGGAAAGTCGTGAAACCTTTGAGGGGGCACCAAAATTGCATTGTTTCTGTGGACAGATCACTGTTCGGGCCCTGGTTTTATTCCCTGTGGTCCTATGGCGCCCAGCTGAGTAGCAAGGGAGGCTATATACATAATGTTTTAGTTGCTGTGCTGGGCTGAGCGTTGTCCCCTTTATAGTCTGTGGCCAGTGGAATGTGCAGCCACCCTTCTCTGGCACTGGGGTATTTCCAGATATAATTAGCTGAGTTGAAGGTAGGTTGGGAGTCTGTGGACAGGCTGTGTGACAACTCTGAGAGAGACTGGAGCAGTGTGGCCACAGGCATACAATACAAGGACCGTCACTGACACCAGGAGGTCTAGAAGGCCAAGCACAGCCTCCCCAGAGCCTTGGAAACAGGCAGTCCGTCCCTGTTGAGGCCTGGACTGGGAACTTTTGGCCCATATTGAGCAGGAGTAAATTTCTGTTGTTTGAGGCCACTGGCCTGTGGTGCTTTTTACAGGGCCATAGAACTCTAGCCCAGCTGGTGGCACGCTTGCCCACGTGGCTGTGAGTGTGCCCTTCTATGCATGCACGCCTGAATGAACCTTTCCCACATAGAATGGCCCGCCCCTGGAGGGAGATGAGCAGTTCTGCCTGGCGAGGGCAGCAGGCTGTGATGTGCTAACTGGAGGTGGCCACTTGGGATAAATCAAATGCTCAGGGTCAGGCTCTCAAGACAAGGGGTGGGCCACCTAGGGAGAGGAGAAAATCAGCCATGAAATCGGTCATTCTGACCGCCTGGTCTGCCAGGTGGACCATGCATGAGGCTCTCTGTTCTGGTCAGAGGCCCCTCCCAGAGGCTACAGCAGGTGTCTGGTGTGTTTGTGGGGAGATCCCCAGGCAGCTCTGAGCCACTCCCATTTAGCCCAGGGGCTTTGTTGAAGCTGCCCTTGCAGGTCAGCCCACAATGGGAGTCTTGAGTGTAGAAACAGAGCAACCACTCTGCCCACGACGGGAGCCTGCTGAGGCCCCCCTGAATTCCTCAACCCTCTCTCCATCTTGGTGGTCTCTGTCAGGAGCCTTTCTGCTGCTTCTGAGCAGAGCCATGGAAACAGATGAACCCATTTGTCTGTGAAAGCTGGTGTTCAGGTTCCCAGAAATGTGGCCCCTAAGGTCTTGGATGTTAGCCGCCTCTAGCTTTTGCATCTGTCCCCAGAGAAACAGGGCCGTTTCCCTCTTGGTGTCTATGGAGAGGAGTAGTGCCCACAGATGGCCAGGGAGGAGACCACTCTCATCTGAAGCTGCACCCTGCTCCAAGAGTACTGGGAAGTACATTATGGACCATTGTGTTTCTCTCGGTGCCTCCAGGAGACACTCAGGCCCTGCTCTGTTAAGGCAGACCCCTGGATAGGTCATTGATCAAGCTAGGGCTGCGTGGGGTGGGTATGAGTAGGGATGACTGCAGGGAGCAGCTGTGGCCTGCAAGTGAGACCCTTGGATACTTGTGATTATTCTGTGGGAGTGTGGTCCTCTGGGCACCTCCTGGCTAGTGGCCTTGAGGATAACTGACCCTCAAGACTTCTGTGTCCTTGGGGTTCATGTCCAACCTCTCTGTTCTGTGTTTCAAGCAGGAGAGGTAGCCTGTAAGTTAAGGGCCTACACCCCCGTTTAGAAAAATCGAGGCCCCCATCTTCAATGTGGAACGGCCCAGATGTGCATCTGAAGGGGATGGAGCGCCTGGGATTGGAGTAGTATAAGGGTGTCTGCTTTTCAGCAGGACCTTCCTGCTGTCTTCCCAGGCTAAGAATTTTAGTCCTGGGATGCCTGATGAGTGTCCTGTGCAGAGCAGTCTGATCTGATGTAGAAACAGTGACCCTGCCCAGATGCCCTACCACTGATCTCAGGAAGGCACAGAGGCATGAGGGCCTTGGGGACCACACGGCAGTGTCCCTATCATGTCTCTTTGTCTTTGGTAGCAGACACCAGTCCAGCCTCTGGCTGACGGCCGGTGAGTCAGCCTGCATTAGTGCCTCATTAAAATGGACAGGCTCTTCCCTGGCTGCTGAGGGAAGCCCAGTGTCTCCTGCCCTTGCCCTGGATGTGCCTAAGGCTGGCTGAGCCTCTGCTGTGACTGTTAGCGTGTGCTGCATCCCACCCACATCCCACACCACGGACTCAGCAAGGCGCAGGGTGCCCGCCCATAGGACACTTCCCATAAGACATTTTCCTCCAGTCCTTCTGGAGTGGTGGCAGCCTCGGTCTCTGCTGTATCACTGTAGTGACTGGATGGACCTGCAGGTATCCTGAAACTGTCACCAGCCGTGCCAGGTCTTCAGATCCTCCTACGCCGTCTCTGTCACTCAGCAGCTTCCGCATTAATGTGGACGTGAGGGGCCAAGTCGGTTCCTTGTCCCATGGCGCAGAGGCCGTGTGGCCATTTTCCAGGCCAGTTTCATAGGAGGGGTGCTGGAGTGGATGCAGGCATGCCTAGCTTCTCCGGTGCTGTTTGTGGGTGATACAGGTCAGTCCTGGGGCTGGGTCTTGCTGCTGGAGGAAACTCTGGGGTGCCCTGTGAAACTAGTATTCCACCAAAAGATGAAAATGAAACCATCCAGAAAGTAACTGAAACACAAAATAAAGGTGGTTTTTATTTGAAATCCAGGTTTGGGGATTTTTATATTTTGTGTATGAGGTCAGAGGACAACTTTTAGGAGTTGGTTCTCTTCTTGGGTCATGTAGGTTTCGGAGGTCAAACTCCGTCGTCAGGCTTAGGGGCATACTGTTACCTGCAGGACCACTCAGGGTTTTTGTTTTGAGACAGACTCTGTTGTGGCCCAGGCTGGCCTTGACTACACACAACTGAGGATGACCTTGAACTTTTGATTTTCTGCCTCCATCTCCTAGTGCTGGGATCATAGGTCTGGGCTCACCGTGCCTAGTTTATGAGCTAGTGGGGCTCAGACTGTGGGCTGTGGGCATGGTAGGCGTGCCTCCAACAGCTGAGCTCTATCTGGAGTTTTTGGAATCAAATGACCTCACCCCAAGCACTTTAGTTTAGGGGATTTTAGTTATGTAGTGTGGACATCGCTGGCCTTCATCCTCCAGGGTATGGGATCCTCTGATCTCCGGTTAGCTCTTCAGACCCTGCCTGGTCCAGGGAAGCCTCTGGTGCCTAGCCTGGTAAGATGGTACCCACCTGGAACACCTTAGTTCCTATCCTGTGAGGTGAACAGCAGACTATTGGTCATCGTGATCTACCTGAGTGTGATGTGGCCTCCCCCACCCATGGAGCCTCATGAGTTTACTTGTCTGCAGTATGGCTAATGTGGATAGCCCCTGCCAAGCTCTGCCCCTCTCCCAGCCCTGGGACTGCTGGTAACTCATTCCCCTCACCTACCCTGGCACGAGTCCTGGCTAGAGGTGTGGACTGGCTGCTGCCTCCCCACCTTATCCTCTGAGGGAGCCATGGTGGGACCAGGTGGTGGGTGACACACACCCATGTTGGTACTGATTCTTCCTTGTTCCTGTGTAAGAAACCTGCCAGCCCCCCTTCTGTGAGATAGTCCTGAGCCCTGTAGACAGGACCTTGTGCAGCATGGTTGGTTGGTTTGGGGTTTGTTTGTGTTGTCTGTGACTGGTGTGGGCCACTTGTAGCCCAGGGCTAGGAGGCCTGGAGGCTTGGGGGCTCATGGCCCCAGTTGAGTTTCTAAGTATGGGTCACTCCAGTTCCCTGGTGTTTGCCCATCTTGTGGAAGTTGATGGCTTCCTCTCCTTGCAGGGTCACGGCCCTGTCCCTATGTGTCTACCAGAAGTGCCCTCCAAGGCAGCGAACCCCAGGAGGTTTGTTCCATGGGGGTCTAGGATGTAAAACGCTCTCCAGTGATACCAGGGTGGGTCGTACTGATGGGTTGGTGAGGAAGGGACCCCAGAAGACTTTCCGTGGGGCAGATTGTTTGCTGTAGCGAAGGCAGCTCTCTATGAGGGAAGGCCACTGCTCAAGAATGACTCCCTCATGCCACTGCATCCCCAGTGCCACCATCGAGAGGAATGTTCCCTAAGTCAGACAGCGCCATGGAAACAAGTGTGTCAGAGGGACCTGGGAACAAAGGCTCACCAAGCTGGTAGCAGATACCAGGCCGTGGTATTTGTCTCCAAAGCTGGGTCTGCTGCCTTATTCTTCCATGAGATCCCAGAACCTTGCCTGTTTCTCAGCACTGGCCTCTGGGTCACCAAGCAAATGGAGCAAGGTCCACCCAGCCTGAAACCACAAGAGGAGCCTGGGTGTGCCCCGGGAAGGGGTAGAGTGTCTTACCTTCCGAGGCCTGGTTTAGTAGGGTATCTTGGGGGGAGTGCTTGGTACCCCGGCACTGGAGCATCAGCCTTGGGAATTGACAGAGCCAGGGGTATAAGCCTTTAGCTCACCCCATCCCTTCTCATGCCCAAGTCCTTGTCATTCTCTCTGTGTCCCCCAACTCCATCCCCAGGTGGCAGTATGTACCACCCTTCTCAAGGTGCACACTGACTATAGCCCTGACTGCTTCACCCTGACACCAGGCCAGTGCTCCCCCCCCCAAACCCTTTTCCTTCAAGCGTTAGGATGAAGGCGGATTTCTTCTCATTTGCTGGGAAAGAATGGGCTACACTGTGCCCTGTGCATGGGCGGGCTCGTGGCTTCTAATTAGGAAATTGGCTGTCTGGGCCTGGCCCACTGGGCTGTTGTTACAGGGGGTGTGAGTGGCTGTGGCACAGGCTGCAAACGGCTCCTGATCTTTGCCTTTTAATTCATGCATCGCCATATCTCTGTGGCTGCTCCCTTGTCTTCATAGTGATGGAAAGGACATGTTCCTGATTGTGAGTGTCTACCAAGAGGCTCTTAGGAGTATCGGCAGGGATCTCTTGTTATTTGCTGCTTTCTCATGGCCTGGAAAGGACTGAGAAAGGGGACATCAAGCTTTTAGTGATCTGAGTGGCACTGGGGACAAGAAAGCACATTTTAGCCCATGAGGTGGTCTGGGAGCCAGTGTGGATGTAATAAACTTGTGGAGTTTGCTGTGTGCCCCTCAATGTTGCCAAGTTTTTGCTGGCCCAGTTTGTCCCAGAAATCAGTGGTCTTTAGTCAGCGGTCCAGAGCAGAAGGTAGGAGCCTGTGTGGCACATGCAATGTCCAAAGGTCTGCGTCCTGTTCACCTCACCAAGCCCCTGTGTGTTCTACCCAGGGGTCCAGAGGCTCAGCGAAGACAGCAGCAGCTACCATGCAGGGCCTGGAACCAGTAGGCTGACCCCAACGCTGCTTGCACTATTGTGAGTGTACAGCGTGTGTTTGTCACCCTGGTCTTCGGCTTGAGCAGCCACGGCCGCGGTGTGCTGCGGAGCGCTTCTTACCATGCCCATGCCGTCTCTGCTGACCACCTTCTGCATCCACTGTCCCCTTTCTGGAGGTGCCATGTAGTGGGATCACATGTTTGCATGTGTTGGTGATGGAGTACCGTGAACCATCTGGTTTTGAGGTTTAGTTTCACTGTAGCAGGCCCCAGCGCCCAAAGGTTTTCTCTTACGGGCACTAGTCCAAGGTTCAGGTGGAGCCTTTTGTGCTCACGGGCCACCAGGTGTCCAGGTGATTCTACCTGTGGCTGAAAGTGCTGCAGAGAATGGGCAGGTTTGGGATTCTATGTGAATCCCTGGGTTTGGTCTTCCTGGGTAGATACTAGCAGAACTGGTGGGTCACGTAGGAACATTTGTTTGGTCACAGGAAAAACTACCAAGGCTTTTCCAAAACAACTCCCACTTATCCCACCTATGAGTCTGGGCCCCAGGTGCCAAGACAGGACGTGTGGCATCTCCTGGGTGTAGTAGCCTATCTAGTGGGTTCGAAATAGGGGTCTTGGCTGTGGTCCCTGAGCTTGACTGCCCCCTGCTAGGAAGGTTAGGTCCTGGCTTGCAGTTGGGATGGGGACAGGTGTTACTGTCAGGTGGTGTCTGGGCCACGGGTAGGAGTAGCTGGCGCGTGTGTTTGCTCTGCATCCGTCCCTCCCTTCATTCTCGGGAGGATTTCAACACCCACACTTGGAATAAAAAAAAAATTATTAATGAGCTTGGTGCAGTTGCCATGGTAACCTGTTGCTAATGAATCTCTGGGGTTTCCTCTTACCTTTGTGGAGCTAGAGCAAGGCTGAGCTATGCTCAGACCAGGCATGCTTCCTTCTCCTTAGGTTGCTGTGGCAACGCCTGTCACTAATCCCCAGCCAGCTCCTGGTTTACCGGCCTGGCCCCAGGAGCCAGCTGCCCGCTTATGCTTACATAAAGCTATCTCTTACTGTGTGATCCTTGCTGTTCCCAGCACCACCAGGCTCCCTGGAGCATCATCCTTTCTCTAGGGCCACACATGGGATCCCCAAGATATGGAGAACAGATATGGTGTCTCAGGCTTTGCTAGAGCGAGGGTTCTATGCGGATTTGGTAGGTTAGCATGCCCATACTGAAGTACACCAGCAGTAAGGGTGCGCCTAGGCCTAAAACAGGACTCATGAGATGACACTTGGGCATAGATGCCGCCCACCAAGGGCACAGCCTTACTCGCCCCCAGTTAGCAGCTTGATGGAGCCCTGCTGGCCTTGGAGAGACCATAGGCCATCCTGAATCCTAGTGTTCTACCCACCAGGTGATCATAGATTAGGCCAGGGCTAGAGTCTCAGTCTGGAGAGCTGTCGTGAGGGTTCAGCCTGCCCGCAGCTAGTTCATGGGGGCAGCTGAAGAACCTTGAGTTCAAGGGCTTGGGTATTCAGTAAATAGTTGAGTAGCATCTGTGAGAGGACAAAGGAAGGTTCTGTGCTACTCAGAAACATAACCCCAAGCATGGGCCTGAGCTACTCAGCTTCTCTTCCAGTGATCTCTTCTTGAGCTGACTACTGGCCACTGATCTGGCTGTGTACCAGTGGCTAACCGTCCTTCCTGCCAGCCTGTGTTCTCAGGGCATCCAGGCAAGGGATGGTCACATACGAGGAAACGGATAGGAGGGTGTGAGCGGCTGCAGGCAGACCTCTCCCAGCTTCGGCTTGTTGGTCTAAGACATGGTAGAAGAAGAAGATGGTGTGGGGGAGGGGCCAGAGCGTACGACACCTCCACCCAATGTTAGGCTCTGCTTCAGTCTCCAGGAGTAAGCAAGGGTGTCACCTCTTTATATCCAGGATCTCTGTGGCCCCTGCATGAATTAGTTTCTTGTCTCTGTGGCAAATAGCTGAGAGGAAACAAATTGAGCAAAAAGACTGATTTTGGTCCATGGTTTCAAAAGTTCGGTCCATGGTCAGCTGACGCCACTACTTCCAGCGAGAGATCCAGGGAGTGTGTGGAAAAGAAGGCCAGGAAGCGGAAAGAGCTTGTGCATCAGCATCTCGGTCTGGCTTCCCCTCTTCCTTTCAGGTCCCCTGACTGGGATGGGGCTGCCCACACACCAAGCATACCCTGACTTAGTCATCTCTGGAAACACGCTCAGACACACTCAGAGGTGTGCTTATAATCTCCTAGGCTCTTCTCAGTGGAGTTGCTTCTGCTCCGTGGTGCAGAGCCTGAATAACTAGTGCCTGTCTTGGTGGTTTTTGGGCCTGTGTGTGAGCCTTGGAGAATTGGGTGGATAGATGTGGCAGGAGGCTAGACCAGACTTGAACTGGTGGGTGAGCAGGAGCCCAATACCTACTACAATTTGAAGACACCAGCAGAATCCCTTGTTTTTAGGCACTGCAGCAGCATGACCCCCGTGGCTGGGGTGCCCACTCGAGCAGTCTTTCAGCATTTCGGTATGTTGGTGGATTCAGAGTTGAGCTCTGATGGCCATGGTGGCAGCTGATGGTGTTGGGACCAAGTCTCATGTCCCTTGGCCACCTGGGTTCTGAGGGTTGGCCTGGTATGGAGGCTGAGTCTCCGTTGCTAGACTATGTGGCCCAAGACTCGTGTCTTCTGACGCGTGCTGGTGGTCATGGGCTTGGGTTTCTGGCTTTGTGTTAGGAAAAAAAAAAAACGGCAGCCAGTCAGATGGCTATGAGACAGGCCTATGAGGCAGTGTCAGACATGACACATAGTCCAGAAGATTAGAGCATGGAGCCCCTTTGGATGTCAGGGGTTTGAGTAGGGCCCTGCTTGGCCCCCAACCCAGAAAGCAACTTGCCTTCATTCCTGACCTAGGGAGAGGGACCAGGCTGGGTGACCCTCAACCTCTGTGACATCATAAGATTTGCCTGGTTGAGCCTGCTTATCCTCCCTGACCCATAGGTAACCCCTGGTGAAGCTCAGGTCCTCAAGCTGGATCCCAGAGGTACTGGCTGCCCCTCTGTCTGAGCTCTACCAGAGAGCTCCCCCCCCCCCAGGGGCATCTCCCTGATCCCATGGGAGCAGTGTTGCAGGTGTTCAGTTCAGGAAGGCAAGACAGGATGTGGCCGAGGGATGCAGAAGCTTCATCCGCTGCCATCTGCTCTGGAACTTGGGCTGCAAAAGCCACAGCCCAGTCAGAAGAGTGTCCTGTTCCCAGTGCTGCCCCTCCCCCTCCATCTGCTTAGGGTTCCTCTTGCCTGGTGTTCACCCTGGCTTCTCTCCTGGAGAAGCACAGCCAGGTCTGGTAGCCCCGGTCACAGGACAGGGTGGGAGCATCCCAAGCCTTGGGTCTTCTTTCCCTGGAAACCAAGAGCTGGGCTAAAGCCGCAGTGTGGGGGTTGGGCTTGGCAGGAAGCCACAGAATAGTCTTGTCTGCTGTGGGTATGAGGGACTTGGGACAGCCCTGCCCAGTCTGTCCAGGGGAGACTTTTTGTGTCTCCCTGGCAAGCCTGTTCTTGTCCCTTGGGTGGGTGAGCTGTCCATGTGCACATAGGACTGTGTCCATGCACGTGTGTGTGGGCATAGATGGCCCTGGTCACCATGCTAGAATCATCCTGGGGAGTTTAGGACTTGAGGCAGAGATGTTTTTCCTATTCCTTTGAAATATACCCTGCCTGGTGATGGTAGCTGGGATTGGCTTCGGGATGTTTTCATTCCTAATTTAGACTGTTTATGTGCTGGGCTGGAGTCTCTGCCTGCTCCTCAGTCCCCCCCTCTTCACCACACTCTGCTTCCAGCTGTCTGGGGGTGTCAGGGTCCCCCGGGGTGTGTGTCGGGGTGGGGGTAACTACCGAGGCAGAGCCTGGCCCTTAGCCCCTACCCCTGGCAGCTGCAAGTATTTTCACCAGCTCTGCAGGGGTCCCCAGGTTAGGGAGCACCACTTTCTTCCATGTCGGACCACAGAGCCCTCTCTGTGAGGGGCAGCCCCTTCTCCACGTGGTCTAGGCCTCTTTGGGATGGGGATCTGAGGTCATGCTGTGGCCAGATTGGCCTGCCAGCCCGGCTGCCTGGGTGGAGCCACAGGGCAGGGAGCAGAATCTGGCAGCAGCACTGGATGCATTCAGCCCCCTCCTGGGGAGACAGAAACGGAAATGGGCAGCAGGGAACCCTTCACTGACCACCACACTTGGCTCCTTTATGAGCTACAAGGACAGCTTGAGGATTGATGCTGACGGCTTGACTTTAATTAGGAAATACATTCTGCAAGAAGTGCTCTGATGGGGCCCTGGGCTATCTTCCTGGTTGCCATGTCAGCCAAGGGGGGAGGGTGCTACTTCTACCCCTGCCCAGCCACCCGGGCTTATAGGAGGCTACAGGGAGAGAGTAGGGGCCCTTGTAAGTAGGACCCACAACTTGATCCTCCAAGACAGCAGGGACTAGGTCTTGGCCGCTTGCCTCCCTCTTCTCTTGTGTGTACATGTGTGTTTGTGGCTACAACTTGTTCAGAGACCATACAGGAGAATCCAGAGGAATCTTGCCAGGGAATCATGACACCGCCCAGTGATCCAGGAGCCAAGACTCAGGTGTCCCTGGCCCTGATGAAGTAGAAGCACAGACTGATAGATGCTGTTAAGGGCTGCATAGTCCCTGTGTCCATCTTAGCTCCACCCCTAGAATACCCACAGATCCATCCAGAGCAGAGGCTCTCCCGTCCCATCACCCCTCTCTAGGTCGTTAACCTAACCTAGCCCTTCCCCTATAAGCCAACCTGGTATTCCCTCTCTTGGTGGTCTCCTGGAGTCCCCCTACTCTGTGGGGTATCCTTCATGTCTACTTTTCTTTGCATAGCCCAGGTTCTTTTCCCTTGGAGGCCTCTGTGACTGGGGTCACTGGAGAGGAGGGGCCCCAGGGTTCAAGGACAGGGTGCTCATGAGCCTTATAACCTGCCTGTGTGTTGTAGATTCCTGCCCGCAGGACCAGAGGCCTCACAGCCCCTTAACTACCCTGCAGAGACTAATGGGAGCTTCTGAAGTAAAATCTGCACCTTGAAGCCGGGAATTGGGTGTGCTGGGGTTTCCTTCTCTGTAAGGCTGACTCCTCCCAGCCTGCAGGGATCCAGGCTCAGGTAGCCTGTGACCCGCCACACTTAGTGCTCATTTTCACTGTCTTCCATCCTAAACTTCTGACGTCAGCGCTGTAGCTACTGGACGTCTTGGTCCACACCATCCATTTCAAGCCATTCTTGTGGAGGGACAGGCAGAGCAAGGTGTGAAGTGGGGTCCCGGAACCCCTCCACCTCGTTTCTATCATTCACAGTGAACTTCACATCAGAAAAGGTGGTAAAGGATGGTCCACACCTGTGGGAATTTCTCAGGCTGTGGTCAGGGGAATGATACCAGGAGAAGCCTCGAGGTGGCGGGGGTGGGGAGGATAGTGGTTTCTAGTCAGTCCCCTTGGCCCGGCTGGCCCAGGTCCTGCATCCCCTCACATTTGCCACTTGGCAGATCCCCTGTCTCTGGGTTCAGTTGCAGCAGGTGTGGCTGAAACCATGCTGGAGTGGACAGGGGTGTCTCAGTGTTTGGAGGGGCCACTTGCTAGCCCTGGGTTTTCCCTCATCCATCTTACCAGGTAGAGCCTGGAGCCACATGTAACTATCTCATGTGCTATCACAGGCTACCTGGCCTAGGGTAACTATCTCATCTTAGGAGATGCCCATTCTAGGCCATCCTCCCAGCTCTCTTCCTACCAGGGTAGCTCTTGCACTGTGGCTTGGCCTGCCTCTCTGTGGGATGTTGGCAGGGTTGTACCTAGAGTGAATGCTGAGTCTTGCAGCATCAGCTCCTTGGCATGAGGGGGGATCCCCAAGATGTGGGAACAGCAGGTAACATCTCTCAAGCTGGTGCTCCACACTGCGCTGGCTCCTCATGGGAGCCTGGAGGTTCCCTAATTAAGCAATTTATTATTAAAGCAGCCGTCATCCTTGTAGCCTGCTTTCTACTTCTGCCGTGGGGACAGACAGGCAGCCATCCCACAGGGGCTGCACTGGTGGACACTCCATTTAGAATTCTTAGCTTGTGTAGCTCACCAGTAGCCCAGACTGGTGCTCCTTGTCCCCTTGGGGTCATCTTGGAGCCCAAAGGATGTTACATGTGAGATTCACCAACTCCTGGGGTAAAGCAGAGCCCAGGTCGTCAGCCTGGCCAACCACAGGCCAGACCTCAGGGATTGCCTAGGGACATCCTGCTGAGTGACTGCTGTCTGAAGGAGGGGATCCAGCTGCCTAGAGCAGTATGGAGACCTCTGGGGATGTTGTATCGAGCTGCTAGAGAGTTTATGTTCTAAAGCTGTAGATGAATGAGTATAGTGGCTCTTAGTGGGAAGTGGGGGGGGGGGTCTCTGCTGGTACCAAGAGGGGCAGTGTTTGGAAGTTGGCTAGAGTAAATGGGGCCCTCATGTCTGAGCCTGTGTTCTCTGGCAAGGTTGCACCTGCTCTCCAGCCCTCGAGACAGTGGCTGTCATACACAAGGGGTCTCAGGACCCTGTCAGGAAACGCAGGTGAATGAGGGCCCATGAGGTCCTGGTGGTTTATCCTAATTATGTTTAAAAACTTGGAAATTTAGGGGCTAGAGAGATGACTCAGTATTAGTTACTGAGCGTGATTACCCTTGCAGAGACCCAAGTTTGGTTCCCAGCATCCATATCGGGTGCTCACAATCAACAACTTGTAATTCCAGCTCCGTGGTATTTGACCCCTCTGCGCTCCAAGGGCAAATGCACTTGTGCATATACCTACACATGGGCACAGACACATATACCTACACATGGGCACAGACACA
>NC_022014.1:2621733-2627480 GCF_000317375.1 Microtus ochrogaster
ACACACATACCTACACATGGGCACAGACACATATACCTACACATAGGCACAGACACATATACCTACACATGGGCACAGACACACATATACCTACACATGGGCACAGACGCATACCTACACATAGGTACAGATACACACTTGCACAATTTAAAAATAAATCTTAAAACTGGGAAATGGAAAACTCCTGACTGACCAGTTCACTTTAAAACCCCATTAAAGCCGGGTGATGGTGGCGCACGCCTTTAATCCCAGCACTCGGGAGGCAGAGGCAGGCGGATCTCTGTGAGTTCGAGACCAGCCTGGTCTACAGAGCGAGTTCCAGGACAGGCTCCAAAGCCACAGAGAAACCCTGTCTCGAAAAACCAAAATAAATAAATAAATAAATAAAACCCCATTAAAAATAACACCTTGTGTGTTAATACATTCTTTCACAAAAAAAAATGACTTTTTTTTTTAAACACAGATTCAGTGGGAGCAAGGGCATTGCTTGTCAATCTATGGGGTCTCCACCATCTGGTCTGGTGGAGGAACAAGGCATGGGAGGAAGGATTCATGCTGCTGTGCCGCAGAGAATTCTCTGATATTTTTGTAGACTGAGTGCCGCCCCCCATCACCCAGGACATGGGCCATGTCTCTGCTTCTGCATGTTGGGTTTTTAGGCCTGGCTGTGTCACCTTAGGTTTCTGAGGCCATAGAGAGGGCTGGACACAGCTTCCCTCCCTCTTTGTTAGGTGCTGGACCCTGGGGTGTACGTACTGACTGTGAGGAGCCGAGGAGCCATGAGTAACACACTCCCACAGCCAAGTGTAAATTGAGCTCATCCTCCAATTTGCGGGTGTGTGTGGGGGTGTCTCCCTGGCTCCCAGGGAGGGGGATAGCACCAGGATTCCCCAGCTGTGGGTAGCCAGAGCCACAGGGCCAGCCAGCCTTGATGGTTGAGAGCTGGTGTGGGCCCAGCGCTCACCTGCTCCGTTAGGAAGACCCTGCTCTGCACAAGATGATCCTGACCCACCTCTCCTGGCAAGGGTATCTAGCACCTTCCAGAACATTGCACAGCACCTTCTAGAACACGCGGAGGCAGTACAGCTTGCCACGCTGGGGAGGGGAGAGATGCCCCATTGTTAGTTTTAAAAAAAAAAAATGACTCAGACGGTTCTGAGTGCTTCCTTTTTCTGCCGGTTTCCAAGAATCCTGCTCCGACATAATGGATCGAGTTATTAGGGGATCGATTGAGACATGGGTAGCTGGAGGGGAGCCAGACCCAGCAAATTGGTGTGGCACTGACTAGGAGACTCCCTGGGGTCCAGGTCTGAGGTTAGCAGGCTGGTGGGCAGGCAGGCAGGCAGCCAGTGAGAGGCACCTAGCTCCTGGTGGCCACATTGGAATCACAGTTCTGTCAGGGTGGCCAGGGTGGCCAGTACCTGCACTGGGGGCCTGTGCTGTGGAGGTGGGGTGAGGGAAGAGAAAAGAGCGTGTGTGTATGCACATGTGTGTATAGATTCCCAAATATGCTTCTTGTGGGTGGTGCCCTAAAGTGTGATCCATTTAGACGAGGCCTTACTACGTTTTTGTGTGTGGTCCCACAGGATGTAAGACCCTACTCTGTGTAAGGACTCCCCCACCCCACTACTGGAGGAAGCAGGGGTCTCTGGGGACCCTAGTAGTTATGCTTGTAGGTTTATACTGTGAAGCCCCGATGTGGGGTGATAACGTGCACCCACAGAGCGCCCCACTGATCTCATCAGAGGACCGAGCGGCCCCAAGGCTCCCTCCCTTCACCACTTACTCTTGGAGCCTTGTCCCACATCCGCTTGCTTATCATGAGTTTGTCCTTCACTGTCCCCGCACCTCGCTTGATGAAGGCCAGCCTCTGTCCATCCACTCTCGGGTCTGTGGTCCTGCAGCAGGTACTCTGTGATGGATTTTGCTGGTTAGCGTCAGGCAGAGCAGCAGAGGAGTCTGACTCTTTCCCCTGGCAGACTTCGGGGATGGGCCGTTGAGGCCGAGTAGAGGTTACCAAAGCAGAGGGAGGAGTGGGTGTCATTGGGGGCAGTGACTGTCACCAGTCTCAGGTCAGTCATGAGTCCCCGTTCCCCCCACCCAGACCCTCCACTATGGCCACCCCCTGTGATCCAAGGCCGAAATGTTTCCAGGCCAAGGTGGGATCAGCCTGTGGGCTGTGCTTAGCCTACTCAACTTCCTCTCCAGTTATGCGGATGGACCATGTGAGGCTCCGTGCTCTGTGCTTCCCACTTCTCTGCAAATTGGCTGGCATAATGGCTCAGCTGGGCTCTAGGCTTATAGAATTTCATCCCATTAAATACGAATACCATGCGGTTTGAAATATTTGTGCTGGAGCCGCCCTGACTGTTCCTTCAAGCAAGCCACGTGGAGCTCTAATTAAAGCCTGGCGGGTAGCCTCCACTGACCTGGGTGCGTGCACATGGCGTGGCTGTGGTATTTCTGCGTTGTCCCACCCTGCCCATGAGTTTGACTGTTCCTTAGATCAGGCAAGTTGGACTGAGCCTAGAAGGACCTGTCCCTAACAGGGTGTGGCAGGCCCATGAGCTCAGGGCTGTGTATGACCTAGTTCTCAGGGGGCAGTGGGGGTTTGGGGTGAGCCAGGCCCAATAATCAGTGTGACCTGGCAGGTGAGATACCCTGAGCATCTGTAAATGCTGCAACGGAAGTTATCGTCTCAAGACCCCTGAAGCTGTAAGGCCAGAGATGCTGGGTTCTGTGGATGGTGTCTGCTTCCTCACATGACCTGTGCCCCAACTTCTTTCCATGAGGACCTGTGGCATAAAACAGAGACCCTACTTTGAACCATATTTTACTTTATTCCAAGACCCTGTTTCTTGGTCCTGGAGCTATCCCATAATAATTTACCTGAGAGAGGGACTGTCCTGCCCAGGATCACTGAGGCTTAGCAGGAGGTGACCACCTGTCCTGGGCTGAGTTCTTATTTGCCCTCCAGTTCAGCAATCGAAACATCCCAGAAGTATGTTAGAACCAGAAGTGGAGGCCGTTGCAGGTGATCGCGTAAGGCTATGAGAGTGGGGGTCCCCAGAGTCCCCTGTGTACACGATCTCTGCCATTGATGAACCCAGAAGTCAGCTGCCTGCATCCAGAAACCTTTCCTGCCACACCCTTTTCCTGGTTTCCAGCCTCCAGACTAAGAGACGACTCCACCCCTCCCATCCCCCTTTGCGCCAGACTGGGACTGGGTATGCCTGGAGGCTGGGACTCATGTTCTCCACCCAGCACTGGCTCACACCTGAAGTGGGTGTATGGGGCCCTGAACTACCTCTGGGCCAGGCTGGCCCCCCTAACTCGGCACCTGGGCAGTGGCTTCCCAAAGTGGGAAAAACAGGGCTTATGATTCTGAACTTCGGGGCAGAGCCGCTGAGAACATATTGTATAGATGTCGTGCTGGGGCTGAGAGCCTGGCCTCAGGGATGAAGCAGTGGCCTTGGGAAACCAAGGTCCAGCAAGCGTCTCTTTGAAATCAGACTTTGCAGGGGTCTTGGCCATCTTTTTAAAATGTCACCACTATTAATAACATGGCTGCTGGTGGAGGGAGGACAGGGACAAGGCCAAAGCCAGTTAGCTCATGCACAGCCTGAGTGGCCTTTGGGAGATATAGGCCGGGTACTGTGAAGACAGGGCCAGTCCCTGTATAGACCTAAGAAAGCTGCATGGGGCTTGGGGTCTGCAGTGAGGATCAATATAGATGAAGCCTGCTCAAGGCATGTTTCCCCGAAGGGCCAGAGAGGAGGCACGGAGAGATCCCAGAAATGGGGGGTTTTATCTGCCTTTGATGGCGGGCACCGTGTGTCCACTGAGAGGTGGGACTGTCTGGTAGCCTGTCAGATCTGGGCAGTATCGGGCAGGAAAACAAGTCACTTTTCACAGACAGGTCTGAACCAAGTCTGGTAGATGGAGAGGGTAAGGGGCTCCAAGGGTTACGGGGCTTCCAGAGCTCTGCATGGGCGGGAGGCCTGGCAGGTAGGGCCTGGGCAGCACTGAGCAGCCTATGTTAGTGACTTTCAGCAACCAGCTAGGCTTATCCTCACTACCAGTACCCGGAACTTGAAGGTTCTAGATGTTGTCCTCTGGGGATGCAGGACTCCAGCTGGGCCTTGGACTCCACGCCCTAGGCTGGCCTTAGTACAGAGCTCCCTGCAGCCTTGCAGCCCAGGAGGCCCTGATTCACTGCACCCTAAGATCTGGGGTCTTACACATAGGTGCCCACGAAGTTTGAGTAGCCAGGAAGTCCTAGGCGCAGCAGGCTCTTGAGCCCTTCTGGAAGAGTACAATTATTAAAGTGTGGTCCACTGTCCCCCACTGCTTTTAGGGTTGCAGGGAAGTGGATGGTAGGGGAGGGTAGACTTGAGGCCCAGGGACAGGCAGAGCAATATGTCTCCAGGGTGTGGGAGCCAAAAACTGGAGAGGGGTTTGCGCCAGGCTGGGAGAGCAGGCTGGTGGTAGGCATTACTGTGAGGTCTCCCTTTTAAATAAATACTCGGTTGCCAGGCAACACTGGTGGGGATATCCAGACTTTGTATGGATGGATGGGGGGGGGGGAGCGAACAAGGACCCAGTGGGAACATAGCCTGCTGCAGGGCTCCTAGTTTCCCATAGATGCCAGGCATTGTGCCACAAAGTACCCTACCTTTTCTCGTTCCCTGTGTGCCTGGGACCCCAGCTTTCAAGCAGACACAAATTTGTGTTTGCAGCAGCCTACACACATACCTTGGGTCCCAAGTATGAACTGGGTTTTCACATGAAGGTGGAGATGGTAGCGTCACTAGCACTGTGTAGTGAAGAGAAGGGACTCAGCCACGTGGATTGGGGAGCTAAGGTCCACCCAGAGAGGCTCCTACCGCTAGTCAGTAGAGGGGGAAATGAGCACCTGCCCTCATGGACCGCCCAGCTCCTCCATCCACTGAGGGACAGATAAAGTCTTTTAACCCTCAGGACAGACGACAGCCCGTGGGCTGAGCATATGGTGGGGACTTGAGAGAGATGTGGCTTTGGCGGCCTTGCCGACAAGAATGTGGTGCCTGGTAGTGGCTCCTCCCAGAATAACTTTATCCTCGGTGGGCACTCTGTGGAACTGGATAAGGCAGCGGAGACACCGGACTCACGCAGAGTCCTGCCCTGACAGGGCACCCTGGGCAGAAAGGGACAGTGCTGCAGACTGAAGAGATACCCTGTGACCCTTCCCTTGAGCCTCTTCTCAGCCTCCAGGCCCAGACACCATAGGGTGACACAGATGGACCCTGTTCTGTACTTCCCCAGGCCAGCCCCTGTCCTTACTGCCCAGCCATGGAGAAGAGAAACCACCTGGGGGGCCCCATCTAGATGGGCTCGCCACAGTTCTCCTGCAGGAAGGAGCAGACCCTGGGGGTGGGGAAGAGGACCAGGGCATGTTCCCATGGAAGGAGTGTCCAATCCCCTGGGGTCACTAATTTGAGCTGCAGGCAGCTGTGCAGCGAGGCCCAGGCAGTTATTTCTGGCCCAGAGAATTCCAGCAAAGCGGTCCCTGAAAACCCACCCCTGTGGGCCAGCAGCCATCTTTCCCAGGAATCACCTGGCTCTGCTTCTTTTGTCTCCTGTCCTTCCTTCCCTTCCAGGACCATTAGAGTGGGGTGTGAAGAATGCTTTGGGGGACCCTGCCGGGCAGAGGTCAAACCAGGCCCTCTCACTTTCTCCCAGGATAAAACTGGTAGTCCTGTGGAGAC
>NC_022014.1:2627580-2664820 GCF_000317375.1 Microtus ochrogaster
ACTCTGACTGGTATTCATGAGGATCAACCAGGAGAGTCTGAAAATATGGGAAACAGGCTGGGCCTGGCTGCCCTTCCAAGCAGCAGCACCCCCATGGTGTTTGTCGGGGTTGGAGGCTGCCGCCAAGTGGCTGGCAGAGTCTGGGTGAGGTTTCTCGCCTACACAGCCTGCCTTCCTGCAGGCACAGGGACTAGAGGGGTGGGATCAGGCACTTTTCCACTCAATTATCCCTTGAAAAGATCCCGAATCAAGCTCTTTATTAAGAGCTAAGCAGAGACATTAGCGCACTTTCTAATTAGCATGGCTTTAAAAACTGCACAATTAGAGCCATTGGCATGTGCTCAACCAGGCTGCACAGTGTCAGTCCCGGAGGATGGGGAACTTGGCCTGGGAGTGCCTGGGGTCCTGCCCTCCTTTGAAGACCTCATAGAGTGTGTTTACGTGTGCAGTACAAATGCCCATGTTGTGTGTGTTTGAGGCGTGTATAGCGCATTAGAACAGATAGTGGTATAAACGGGTTTATGGGTAATGTCTGGTATCCAAGTCTGGCTCTGGGTGCCCCACTGTCCCAGCCTGCCCCCCTGTGGCTGGCAATCCAGCATATACTATACCTAGGGACAGAACAGTGAGCTGGGGAGTGGGGCTGGTGTGCATTGCCGAGGCTGTGGGGAGTGTCAGCTCACCCTGGTTGTTAATAGTCCAAGGACTGGGAAAGCACAGTGCTTCATAGGGGAGGGTGAGGATAAGCTAGAATGTTCTGGAAGCTAGAAACTGAGTATTCATAGAATACTCCCCCCCACCTCACCCCCACTGTTTAAGGGGATATAGTGGGGAGTGGCTCCCACACCCTAGCTCCAGGAGGAAGTATT
This sequence comes from Microtus ochrogaster, assembly GCF_000317375.1. Taxonomy (NCBI): domain Eukaryota; kingdom Metazoa; phylum Chordata; class Mammalia; order Rodentia; family Cricetidae; genus Microtus; species Microtus ochrogaster. Next base: position 2,628,450 of record NC_022014.1, read on the forward strand.
CTTCCACAGACAGCCTGCCCCCCCTTCCCCTGGGTGACCCCGAGCAGAGCAGGCAGCTGGAGAACAAACAGCTCCATGTTTGGTCCGCTGCCCTCACTCCCCACCCCCACCCCCAGCCCCAGCTCAGCCCAGCCTGCTGTGAGTCACGCAGGCCTAGGCCCAGGCTCCCAGGCCATGTTCCCTGGGCCAGGCTGTTGGGGGGGGGGGCGTAGAGGAAAAGAGGTCTCTTAGAGTGGGGGATGAGAGCAGGAAGCAGCTTCGCTAGGCCTGGGGGTGGGGGTGCTTAGGCTGCTGAGGGGAGAGCGGGACCACACCCCAAGACCCTGAGCCCTGGACAGAGGTGATGCGCTGGACCAACTGTCCCACCTGTCTCTAAGGCAAACTCTGAGCCTCATGGAGCCAGGGTCACCTTCAGGTGATGGCCAGCATTACTGAGCCCTGAGCAGGTGATGGTGCTCAGCCCCTAGTATCCGAGCCCACTTGTTCCAGCTCTGGAGGCCTGATGGAGACTCAGGTGACCTTAGAATAACTCCTGCACACTGCCCTCCACAGGAAGAGGGGCCTAGGTGGAGCTCCTGTGGTAGCTGGGGCACGCGACATTAAACAGTCCACTTCTGGAAAGCTCTGGGTGAAACCCGCTGGCCCAGGTATAGGGTCTGGTGTGGGGGTGGGGCAGCTGGGAAAGGAAGCTGCCACCCACGCCTGTGTGATCACTCTGACTCTGATGACCCTGGCAAGGCCACCTTGGCCCCGGCCCCTCCTGCCATCCCGTCTTTCCTCTCAATTCCCAAACCCAGATAGGATTCTCAACACACATTCTCCCCGCCTTAAGACCAGCAGTGCAGAGCAGGAAGGTGTGGCTGAGCTGATGGAAGCCTTTGGAGCTGGAGCTGGGCTGGGGAATCCCCACTATCTTTGCCCTAATTGGGTCTCCAGGTTCCTCTTCACCTTGTTATCAGCTGTTGGCGTGGCAACAGCCTCAGGGAAGAAAGAGAAACCTCCCTCAAATCGTCAGCACAGCCTGTATCAGCACAGCCTGCAGAATGCTCCGCCCCTAAGACCTCACTGGAGACCAGAATGAACGCCCACAGGGAACTCCCCTGGCATCAGGCATCAGCCTGTTCGGGATTTCCGCCACTTTTTCCTTGGGAAGAAGGAAGGCAGCAGACCCAGTGGTCTGGGAGCTGGCTTTGTTTGCAGTCCTTATACACAGAGGTCATGGCTAGCAGTGTAGGCTAGAGGACCCCCACCCCCACCCTGTGCGTTTCCAACTCCCCCAGGGAAAAGAGTAACAGCCCCCCCCCTGACTTGTGAGGTAGCTAGACTATCTGGGCCAGCTTTGGGGTTCCCTCTGGGGCCACGGTTGACAGTGTTGCCTCACCCTCAGCCACAGCAGTCCATCCTGCCCATCTGTGGGGAGCCAATTCAAAGTGGGGGTCATGAGGAGCATGTGAGGACGGCAGAGTCAATGTAACTTGTATAGCTAGCATCCCTTTGTGTTCTACTTGGTGGCAGCCTACCTGCCTGCCCTTCAGAGCATCTTCCTGGAGCCTCCTGATGAGGGCAGGCACCAGAGATACCTGTGTTAAGCTTCCCAGGTGTCTGGCATGAAGGACCCTTCATCAATAGAGGCTCCGGCAGTCACTTGCACAGACTCCATCCGTAGTAACTTCCAGGGCTACTAGAAAGGCCACCCTCCAGGCTGGAAAGGTCGTCGTAGGGTGGAGCAGAGGGCTGGATCCCTGGAGCAGCCAGGACAAGGTGGAATCCAGCAATGCATTCCTAGGGCTAGGCCACACTGGGCTCTGGTTTGGATTATGTGGCCAGGGCACTAGGAAGCCATAGCAAGGTTCTGAACGGATGCCCCCACCAGTGCTTTGTTTTAGCGGCAGCTCAGATGGACTGAGGGGAGGTGGCACAGCAGAAACAAGAACAGATCTGGGACCTCTCAGAGGGATTTTTCTGGCTCACAGTGGACTGCGAGAGATGGCACTGTGGGTGCCCAGTTATTTGGGACTAAGTGTGGGACCTAAGACTTTGAGGTGTGAGCAAGGCTAGATGCTAGTCCCGGAGTTGAGGGACAGCCCAAGAAGGATAAGAAGAGAAGATGTTAGGGTCCCCAAAATTGGAGCTCTCACCAGGGCGAAGGTACACCCTCTAGTGTGTGGTTCATGTCTCCCTTTTGAGACTCCTAAGATCTTCAGACATCTTGCCCCTGGCCACAGAGTGATCACTGGTTAGTTAACCTATTCCATCAGCTGGTCAAGGAACCTATAGGATCACATCCATCCCATGTGAGTCAGAGTCAGCCATCTGGGCTGTACTCCGTCTTGGGCTCTGCTGACCCCAAAGAGGGTGCTGGCAGGGACATGTGGAAAACCAACTTTCACAGAGTCCCACATCTGCTCCCTCCCCTGATGCATGGTCTCTGCCCAGGAGACTTGTCCCAGACCTTTCCAGGCTCCCAGAACTCCAGGACCAGAAGATCTTCCTGAGGCACGTGAAGGGCCATGGGGGTCACTGAGCATGGAGCCTGGAGTACCTCATGTACTCCCCCTAAGGTGTGGGAAGAGTCAGATTGACTGGGCCTGCAGCCTAGTGCAGGTGTGCCCCACATCCTCTTCCTGGTCATCTCTTTGTCCTGATGCTTCACAACCCGGCCCCTAGAGAGGCCCAGATGAGATCTCCTTGACATCTGCCAACTGGAGGTTGCTGTGGTGTGGCCTCCCATGTCAGGAGTCCAGAACTCCCACAAGTAAAGGCAGCAAGCACCTAGATCCTCAGCACACAAACTCAAAAGATGTAGCAGTGGTTGGGTGGAGGAGGCTAAAATGAAGTGACTACTTCTCCTGTCCTTTTGCCTCCTACTTTGTACCTTACGCATGTGCCCTTGGATGGGTAATGGCCCCACTTGTCCTTCCTTTACGTGCGTGTACGGAATTCTCACCCTTCAGGGACAGTTTTGCATTGTGACATTTTTCCATAGATGGGGCTGTGTGCAGGGCCATGTGCCTTCTGTAACTTGTTGTCACTCCCTCCTCTGCCCCCCTTATGTCATTGTGTCCCAATTCACACGTCAGCAGCATTCCTGTGAAAGCAGTGCCACAAGCTCCATGCCATGTGTGTACTGAGTCCTGTGCACTTGCCTGGAAGTTCTGCCATTTTGATTTCTTTTCATCGCAGGGAGCCCTGGTACTTGGGACAGAAGCCCTTGGGCCTCCCTGACCATCAAGTAGTATAGACCTCATGACGACTAGTCCATCCTGATTCCATTGTCATAGAGAGAAGGGCCAGGAATAGAGGGTCCTCAGAAAGACCATGCTGGGGAAGTTGGATTGTCTTGATAGGTCTTCACTGCCCACTGAATGCCAGGCACTGCAGCTACCTGCCAGGAGGGTTAGTTGATGCAGGACCTGAAGCTGTTATTCTGCCAGCCGAGACAGACAGCTCCCATGGAGTGTATGAGGCCTCATCACTGGCTGTCCCTTTGGAAGACAGTCCTTCGCTATGAACAAACATGCTCCTTTCTTCTCGAACAAATTGGAAAAGTGAGGTTGCGGGCTCCTGAGAACACAGTGGCAAGAGGGGCAGCAGTAAGTGCATAGTGTGGGGCTTCATGCTGCAGAGTAAGAGAGAGGGAAGGCTCAAGACCCCTAACACAAGGAGGGCTCTGGAAAAGCATGGGTCCCTGCAGGGGGAAGCCCCGAGGTAGGAAGCATAGGGCCGTGAGTGTGGTGCCGACTGCTCCATCTTTTTTCCTATAGTGGATCCTCCATCCTCCTACCCCTCCTGTCCAGCCTCTCACACGCAAAAGCCAAGCTGTTCTGGATCTGGCCTAATGGAGCTTAGCTGGCTGTACAGATTGCTCTGGGGGCTGGCAGGCGGGGCTGGAGCAGCTCAGAGCTAATCCTCTGATCTCATGCACCACCTAGCAGGGAGCGCTGGTTGGAATCCTGAGTCCTTGTCTTGCTTGAGGGCTTCTGAGGTGGTGGAGGCCAGGCAGCAGCCACACCTGGAGATTCCTGACCCTTGCCCCAGCTAGCATGGCCATACTACCCAGTGGTGTGAGGATGTGGGATTCTGCTGTCATTGCCCTGCTCTTCTGTGGTAATACCCTTTTGTCCCCCCTTACACAGAGTGGCACTGTGGTGGGCAGTGCTCAGAAACCCAGCCCAGGGGCTAAGCACATGTCAGGAGGACTTAAGGCCCTGCTGTTGCTGCACCAAAAAGGTCTGCATGGATCAAAGTGTTGTGACTGATGGAGAAACTGAACCCCGAAAAGGGGCGGTTGCAATAGAATCCCGGCAGATTTCCCATCCTCCGACTCTAAACGTGAGTCACTAGGGCGGGGCAAGGGAATCCCAGGGACTCTGACGCCATCAGACATGGGAGCTGTGCCAGGCTGGGTGTTAATAAAGATTGGGGTCTGGGGGTACAGGATCACATTGGGCTGTACCATCCTGTGTTATGGGAGGATGTATTCCACTATGAGGGACTGTATTCCATCTGGAGATCCAGCTGGGGCTATCTCCCATGGGGAGTCGACAGCTTGTTAAGTTAGCCAAGCAAGCAGCAAGAGAAGTTTACCTGCCGGGCCTCAGTGATTCCACCCCAGTCAGCAGGTTAGGTGTGGCCTCGTCTTGCACATGCAGGCAAGGACCCTGTAGCTTCCTCTCCTCTGCTAGGATGAGGGAGCGTGGCAAGCTACCGCCTTTCTCAGCACGGTTGTGTGCTGTGTTCTCCTGCTTCCCTTTGAATGAGGAAGGGCCACCTGCTCCAGTGAGGGCCACTCTCCTGAATTTGCACCCCTTCCCCAGCCCAGCCAGCCCAGCCAGCCCAGCCTGCCCAGCCTGTTGCTCACCCTGGATGGGCCCCAGGTGGGACAGCAGTTTCAGCACCACGGACAGCAACCGCCATTCGTGCCTTGCGTCCACTGTCCTCTTCACTCAGGTCCACATAAGGCTGCTTTGGGGGGCACTGGAGGCCCCCCAGCTGTGGATTGAGGACCCTTCTGTAGACTCTATCATGATCCCAGGGTGGGCTTACTGTACAGGTAATGAGAGGGGGCTCTTGCTATAGGGGGGTAGCCTTGTATCCCACGTCCCTCAGAGAGGCTGTGTCCATAACAGACAGCCTGGGGACCCTAGAGACGGTTTCTTTAGCTAATGTTCTGCAGTCCCCATGGAAGGACCTTCTCTTTCCTGACTGCTGACTGGGGATCCTGGAAAATAGTGTGGTGCAGAATGGGAAGTCATTTGAGCCCCTCCTACATGCACAAACTCAGAGTGGTAGCCAGGCATCAGTGGGTGTCCTTGGAGTTTGGAGTGTTGGCCCACAGGGTCCATAGAGACTGCTTTGTGCTCTCCAACCACAGAATCCTACCATGAAGGGGCATCTCCTGGGTCCTCTTGTTCAGCTTCTCTCTTGGCCTGCCTTTCAGAAGTTTGCTGCTTGCTAAATCTCAGAGCTGGGTGGGTCCTTGCCTTTTGAGTGAGACCTTGGGGGAGGGGCAAGGAGGAACCAGATTAGTCCACTTGACTGGATTCAGGCCCTGGACTCCACCGACACCATCTCCTGTTCACATATCCGTTTGGTTTCCTCTAACCCCCATAGAAATTGATTTTAATTTGTAGACGTCAGTTCAAAGCCTGCAGAAATTTTAATTAAACCCAGAAAATCTATCTGTTGTAATTAAGCCTCTGGAAGTCACCCGGCTCCACGTGATATGACCAGTTGGTGCTGCCTGTCCTTAGCTGCCCACAGAACATGACCAGGGGGCAGTGTGACACGTGAGGTGTGTCCTTGCTGTTGTAAGAAGCTGGAATATTCTCTGCTTAGGCAGGTCCCAGGTCCAGGACCCGATCCACTTCCCCACCAGGTTAGGGGTCTTGACAGGCCCCCTGCAAGTGTCCCCTGCTCCATAGATGTGCCCAGGTCTGCCTCTTGTCCGGAGGCAACAGTCACTCGGGAAGGCCATTCTCCAACCTTGGTGTTAGTCTTGGGGCAGTAGCTGTATGTGAAGGTAACAGCTGGGGGCCTGGGGTTACACAGTAGGTGGACTATAGACCGTCCAGGCAAGCCAGCTTCAGGGAATATAGTCTACCTGAGTGAGAGGGTGAATGTGTGCTGAGCCCAGGAGAAACCAAACTATGGGCAAAGGAAGTCAAGAAACAGCCTTCAGTCCGGGACAGGCTTCTTGTCCTGGCTTCTGGAGTTGAGTGGGTCGGGATAGCTAGGATGAGCCTATCTCCACTGACAGCCTCTTCTGGGAGTGGGGCGGCCAGAGCTCAGGGAGCAGTCAGAGAAGCAGGGCCTAGTCTTGCTGAGGGAGGTGCAGTCGCTTCCTCCACTGGCGTCCAGCAGGCCTAGAAAGGCATGGCACCTGGTAGACTCAGAGTCCAGTCAGGCCTAGGAGCCATTTGTGTTAGTCTGGTCTGACCGTATGTCCTAACGGGGACCTTTGGTGGCCAGTGTAACGGGGTGCCTGTTCTCCTTAACCCAGAGCAGTGCCCTCTCACCTTGGAAGCTAGTCTACCACTGAGCCACGTGAGCGTGCCCACTGGGACCACAGAGAGGCCAGCCTGGGAGACCAGCCCCTCACCCCCCTCATCTGTCCCGGTGGAGAGTAGCATTGAGCCATGTTGTGAGTGAGCTTGACCGAGCTGGAAATTGCTGGGTGAGGGGTGTACAGAAGCCACGTGGAGCCAGATGTGGACAAGCACGGGGGATGAGAACTCCACAGATTGTGGCCCCAAAGCACCGTATCGCCTGCCGGAGGTTGGCTGGTGCTGCGCTAGCAGGAGGCTGATTTCTGTTTTCCGCAGCCCCATTACGGCAGAGGCGCTTGTTACTGCTGAACCCATTAAGTGTAATTATGACGCGCCCAGCAGGAGCGTGTGATTACATTGGTGTCTTGGCACCGCGGAGCACACTGCCGGTGTGGGCTGAGGGGGCGGCTCTGTGAGTGTGAGGGAGGTCAGGGTCAGGACTGCAAGAGGAGCATCCAGAGAACAGCCTAACCCCCTGCCCCACCCCCGGCTCCCAGGTAGCCCCATGGATAGAGGGCATTACAGTCCCCCCCCCCAGAATGTCATCCCCCAGCGTATTCTGTCCCTGTCCCTCTGGCAGGTTGTTGCTTTGGCTGGTGCTGGTTCTGTGGTTTGCAGCCCCAGACCACATCAGTGCCAGCCTGTGTCCCCTTACTGAGTCGGTAGTGTTGCTTTGGGGCATGGACATGTGCTGGTGGAGCTCTGTGCTAGTGCCTTCGTGGGCGCTTCGTTGGTTATCAATCCACGCAGACTTAGAGGTGCAAGGACTACTCACGATCACCTTCAGGAGAGTCAGTCTCTCCTGCCACACACGTCCCTAAGCTCCTGTCCGATCAGGGCTTTCTTGCATGCCCTGCATATTTGACCGTCACTAAGACTGCCAGGCTCCAGTCTATTTGATGTCCTCACCTGGGCCTCATATGCCGCACAACTGGCTCACGGCAACTTTTCCAGATCCATCTTGGTACGAGGTGGGGCAGGGAATAGTGACTATTTTCCCCGGGAGAACTTGGGACTCTTGAGAGTCTTAGGGGCCAGCATGGTGCCATGGCGCCATCTGGTGGTCGTGTTCTGTTATTGCCGTCACTGTTGACACGAGGCTGACCCCGGCCTCAGCGGGGGGTTGTCTGCTGCACATGGCCCTTAACACACAGCCCCCAGGTGGTTCGAGCACATCAGCATGCTGGTCATCATGCTGAACTGTGTGACGCTCGGTATGTTCCGGCCCTGCGAGGATGTTGAGTGCCGCTCAGAGCGTTGCAGCATCTTGGAGGTAGGTGTCAAGGACTGTGAGGAGGACCAAGAGGGGTACCAAGTGTACCCTGCTCCTTCATCGTGACCCCCTTCCACCCAGGCCTTTGACGACTTCATCTTTGCCTTCTTCGCTGTGGAGATGGTTATCAAGATGGTGGCTTTGGGGCTGTTTGGGCAGAAGTGCTATCTGGGTGACACCTGGAACAGGCTGGACTTCTTCATTGTCATGGCGGGGTATGCTTGGGAGTCCTAGGCCTGACCTCAGGGCTGAGACCTGAGAGGGGCTAGGGTTTGACAGGTGGCCTTGCCGGGCAGAGTGCACGTGTCGGTGGCCCCTGTGGGGCAGTGGGTGATGGGCTAGGAGTCATGGGCCCCTGGGGTCTTCCCCTTCCTGAACACCCTTGCTCCTCCAGCATGATGGAGTATTCTCTAGACGGACACAATGTGAGCCTCTCCGCCATCCGCACGGTGCGTGTGCTGCGGCCCCTCCGCGCCATCAATCGGGTCCCCAGTAAGTGTCACTCCTGTCTTGAGTAAGAGATCAGCCTGTGTGTCCCGCTGGCCCTGCTGCTTACCCAGACACCAGCAGACTGGGCCCTTCTAGGACAGTCCCAGTTGGGATGTGATGGAGACTCCCAGTGCCTAGCAATGGGAGCCTCTCAGAGCCTTGACTTCCTCATCTGCATAGCGTCTGGGGTGGGACTGGGTGCCCAGAAGGTTCCCAGCTACACCACTGTCCAGTGGAGCCTGAGGCAAGGGTGGAGCGCGTGTGAGAGACTGGGCTTGTGGGGAGGGACACACTGCATGCTCCCACTTACACATGGAGGGAAAACGTGCAAGAAATCATGTGGTTGTGCTTGGGATGTGGCCTGTCCGTATGCTGACTGGCTGCCTGCCTGCATCTAGGGGTACAGTTTTGGTGTTTTCTTAGGAGCTAAATTCAGATGTTCAGTTTAAGGGTGGGAAGGTGCAACCCTCTTGGAGCTGTGCAAGGTGTGTATTTACATGCGTGAACAGGTATGGTTTTGGGTGCACACCCCCTTTTCATGCGTAGACAGGTGTGGTTCCAGGTCCACACCCCCTTTTCAGCTGCCACTCAGCCTTCCACCTACCTGCCTGGCCATGACTTCTGGGATCAGATCCAATTCAAATGCTGTGTAACATTGGACATGTTACCAAGCTTCTCTGAGCCCCAGGTTCCCTTTAAAACAGTGGAGTACAGGATATATTTCCCAAGGACAGAAGAGAGTGTGAGGTGAAGGGAGGCATGCGTGGCTCTGAGGACACCGCCTGGAACCCTGTGTGTCCCGTGTACTCAACAGAACCACAGCAACTCCACCTGGACAACCGTGTGTTGGAGCAGAGATGAAACCCAGGTCCACTCCCATCCAAAAAATTAGGGTTAAATGTCCAGGGAACTCTGGGATTCTTTCTTAGACAGGACCACCTGCTCCTTACAGCAACCCCAGTACCTTCAGAGCTGTCCAACTACCTACCTTGGCTCTACTCTGACCCCTAGATCACATGACCTATGGCAGTGTGATCACATGACCTTGTTGGTTGCTTCCCCACGAGACAGTGTCTCTCCAATTGAAATGTTAGCACCCCATCAGATTGGACCCCCCTGTGACACGAGGGCCCTCATTCCATGGCCACCCCCTCTCAAAACTCTGGTTCCCTATCTAACTTCATTGTGTGGCCCAATGCTCCACCTACAGCCTAGGCTGGCCCTGTGCAGATTTTGAGCTATGTTCTTTTGATGACTGAGGGGGGCAGACCCAGGATGAGGCCACCACTGATCCACTGCCTTGATTTGTTCAAGTTCATGCACCACCCAGGACAAAGGGCTTCAGCGTTGTTCTGAGATAGGGCACCTCCCATGCTTCCCTATAGCAGGGTCCTGCAGGTCTGCTCTTGTGTTGGAAATAAGGAAGCCCCTACCCACAGTCCAGCAAAGCCCCAGATCCCAGCGTGCTGGGTCCCTACAGAAGCTGCACTGGCCATCTCACTGGCCCACCCTGGGGATGCTACACAATGAGGTGGAGCAGGGACATGTTTGCCCTGGCCATCTGGGACTGCAGCCCGACTCCCCTCTGGAGGTCCCTCAGGCCTTTCCTGTGCTGATAGAATTGGTATGGATTTGTGAGTGGTAGGCAGGGCTCGAGGGAGAACTCCCCGAGGACCCTCTACCAGGGCTTACAGCTGTAGTGAGCACCAGCCCTGCCTCCCTCAGGCATGCGGATCCTGGTCACTCTGCTGCTGGACACGCTGCCCATGCTTGGGAATGTCCTTCTCCTCTGCTTCTTCGTCTTCTTCATCTTCGGCATTGTTGGGGTCCAGCTCTGGGCTGGCCTGCTGCGGAACCGCTGCTTCCTGGACAGCACCTTCGTCAGGTGTGCAAGCCCCACCCCGTGTCGTAAGGCTCTACCTACCTAGCCAGCCATGATCCCAAAATGTTATCTCTAGACTCGGCCCTTCAGGCCTCCCCCTTCTGCAGGCCCTACCCTCAAAGGGCTCTTCCCTCCAAGACTGTTCTGCCATACCCCAGTATGAGCCCCCCCCCAGGTGTTCTATCCCTGAATATACCCGTATCTACTCAAGACAGGTACAGTCCCCAGAGACAGGGTCAGTGTGGAGATGAAAACATAGGCTTGGTAGTTCAGGGGCAGGTTCTAGGGGGGCTGGGGTGGAAGCCACTTCATCTCAAACAGTTTTTCTCTGTGAGTGAATGTGAAGGTTTGATACCAGTGTCTTTAGCCCCAGAGGCCTGTCTGGGGTAGGATGCTGTGCTCATCTTCTGCCAGTTCCTGGTACAGTGTCCCCAGTGGCTGCTATCCTCTGCCCCTTGCATCTGCCTGGCTCCAGGGCTTCCTGAATGTAGGGACCTATATGCCAACATGGCATTTGCTTTGTGGGAACGAGGGCATGTCCATTCCCTTCGTCCAGGGCCCCACTCTACAGCGTTAGAAGATGGGTAACCCAAGGCTTATGACCCTCTGGGGTGTCCCTGGAAAGTGATGGGAGGCACTCTGCTCCTCACTAGACCCCACTTGTGAGCTGTCTGCCTCCTCCAGCACGAGTCAGGTATCTGAGCATCGAGCCTCTAAGGATGGATACCCACAGACCAGGGGTTTTCTGTTCCTGGGTCTCTGGGTCTCAGAGCTTCTGAGATGTTCTTGGAAAGGAATGTGGGGGTTTGGAGAGAGAAAGATAGTGGGTCTATGAGGAGAAGCCAGGGAGCCTAGAGTTGTGGAGACACACTGTTGCCAGGTCCCACTCAGAAGAAGTCACTGTTGTAGACACCATGGGAAGGGAGCGAGGGTAGGTCTAGAGGCCTTGAGATGCTTCAAGCATGGCCTGTCTGTCACTGTAGCAACGATGATGCAGTGAGCTGGGTACCACATTGTAGATCCAGTACCTCTTCCTTCATCATCTCGAGTCCAAAGCCCAGCTGAGGGGTAGGGAGGAATTGCTCTCTTCATGGTCATGTGGGATTCAGGCTTAGCAGCCCTGAGTGAGACTGGATGAGCGGATGGGGGAGTGGTATTCAGGCCAGGAACCCCCTAGCCATGCCTTGACCTTCTGCAACCCAGGAACAACAACCTGACCTTCCTGCGTCCATACTACCAAACAGAAGAGGGTGAGGAGAACCCTTTCATCTGTTCCTCACGCCGCGACAATGGCATGCAGAAGTGCTCGCACATCCCCAACCGTCGTGAGCTTCGTGTGCAATGCACTCTTGGCTGGGAGGCCTACGGGCAGCCACAGACTGAGGATGGGGGTGCTGGCCGCAATGCCTGCATCAACTGGAACCAGTACTACAACGTGTGCCGCTCAGGGGAATTCAACCCTCACAACGGCGCCATCAACTTTGACAACATCGGCTATGCTTGGATCGCCATCTTTCAGGTCTGTGCTAGAATAATAGCCTGGGGACACCTGGGCGTGTGGGATGGTGACCCCTGAGAAAGGCACCCATGCTTGGGTGTGACACGCACTGCTGCCCTGGGGAGCTGGAGAACGTGGGCCCATGTCCAGCTGCCTGCCTCCTCAGGTCATCACCCTGGAGGGCTGGGTGGACATCATGTACTACGTCATGGACGCCCACTCGTTCTACAACTTCATCTACTTCATCCTGCTCATCATTGTGAGTGTGGGCGTGACCGGCTGGTGGGCAGCCTGCATTTGGTGGGGGGCGGGGAAAGCCATATCTTGCCCCCTCCCCTTGTTACTCCTTCTGGACCTCCTAGACTCCCTAAGCTCAGTGGTATGGAGGCAGCTGCTGGGATGGGTTTCGGTGGGTGGCCAGGCAGGGGCTTCTCTGCCCTTCCCGCAGTGGAAGGAAGTAGACCGGAAGAAAGACCTGTGCAGCCCCTAGGTCTAAGGTGATGCCTGGAATCTTCACAACAGTTAGTCCCGTCTCTCCACATTGTGTCTGGCCCTCTTAACACAGCCTCCCCACAACAGACGTGTGATCTCCTAGCCCAGCCCCCTGTAGTGAACACGAATCTTTGGCAGACTCTCATAGCATCCATGACCCCACATTTCTTTGGTTCACAACTCCCCCGTTAACATCCATACCACACATAGCGCATCTAAAGCATCTGTGTCTCGGATTTAGTCTCCTCTTGTCCCTCAATGTCCTGTGGTTCTCAGTTAGGACATTGTTAGGTCAGCAAACATTTCCAGACCTCTGGCTGCACAGGAGCTGCCTGCAGGTACCCAGCAGGGAAGGGATGTCACAGTTGTACTCTCAGACAGCCCGTATAGCAGGGCATAGAGGAGAGCCAATAATGACCTGTGCCAGGGAGAACAGGCCATAGGGCTGGCTGGGAAGGCCCCACAGAAGGACAGCGTGACTAAACCTGAGGAGCAAGAAGTCCTGCGTGCAGGACTCCAACCAAGGGAGGGCCTTGTCTCATTATCACACACTTGCAAAACACCTATTGTATGCCACCTAGTGAATGCCTGGAATAGTCCTGCTTAGAGCATTGTGACGAGGCCCCAGTCCCCAGAGCAGGTCCTGACTGGGCTTGCTATGGAGTGACTGGTGGTCACACACCCCCTGCCACAGGTGGGCTCCTTCTTCATGATCAACCTGTGCCTGGTGGTGATCGCCACGCAGTTCTCGGAGACAAAGCAGAGGGAAAACCAGCTGATGCGTGAACAGCGGGCCCGCTATCTGTCCAACGACAGCACGCTGGCCAGCTTCTCGGAGCCCGGCAGCTGCTACGAGGAGCTCCTCAAGTACGTGGGCCACATCTTCCGCAAGGTTAAGCGCCGCAGCCTGCGCCTTTATGCCCGCTGGCAGAGCCGCTGGCGTAAGAAGGTGGACCCCAGCAGCACCCTGCATGGCCAAGGCCCTGGGCGGCGGCCACGGCGGCCAGGCAGGCGCACAGCTTCTGTGCACCACCTGGTTTATCATCACCACCACCACCATCATCACCATTACCACTTTAGCCACAGTGGCCCGCGCCGGCCCAGCCCAGAGCCGGGTGCCGGTGACACCAGGTTGGTCCGGGCCTGTGTGCCCCCGTCGCCACCATCCCCAGGCCATGGGCCACCAGACTCTGAGTCTGTGCACAGTATCTACCATGCTGACTGCCATGTGGAGGGGCCACAGGAGAGAGCCCGGGTGGCACGCTCCATAGCCACTGCCGCCAGTCTCAAGCTGGCCTCAGGTTTGGGCACCATGAACTACCCCACCATCCTGCCTTCAGGAACAGTCAACAGCAAAGGTGCCACCAGCCCACGCTTCAAGGGGCTCCGGGGTGCCAGAACTCCGGGTCCTGCAGCTCGAAGTCCTCAGAGCCTGGGCAGCCCCAGCCCCTACGAGAAGATCCAGCATGTGGTTGGGGAACAAGGTGAGGACCCAGCCTACTGTGTAAAGCAATGGGCGGGGGGAGGGGGCAGTACCCAGGCAAGGCAAGTCCTTGGTCCCAAGTATTGTGGGCACACATCCCATTTGCTCCTGCCTGGCCCCAGGAGGCCATTTTTGTGTCCTTGCCACTGCTCTGAAAAACTTAGGGTCCACAGACTGTCCCCTTTCTTTATTAAGAAACTAAAATGGTTGTGTAGAAGGGGGATGAAGATCAGAGTCTGTGGGTGTCAGGGCCTTGTGTGCTGCTGCCGCTACTGCTATAGCCTAACCACACCTATGTCTTGGCATCACAGGACTAGGCCGAGCCTCTAGCCACCTGTCAGGTCTGAGCGTGCCCTGCCCCCTGCCCAGCCCCCAGGCGGGCACGCTGACCTGTGAGCTGAAGAGCTGCCCATATTGTGCCAGTGCCCTGGAGGACCCTGAGTTTGACTTCAGTGGCTCAGAGAGTGGAGACTCAGATGCCCACGGAGTCTATGAGTTTACTCAGGATGTGCGACATGGGGATTGCCGGGACCCGGTGCAGCAGCCCAATGAAGTGGACACGCCAGGTCGTGGCAGTGAGAGGCGGCGGCCACCACGGCGGCCAGCCTCAGAGCCAGGAGGGCTAGGCCGCCTCTGGGCTTCCTTCAGTGGCAAGCTGCGTCGCATCGTAGACAGCAAGTACTTCAACAGGGGCATTATGGCTGCCATCCTTGTCAACACTCTGAGCATGGGCGTTGAGTATCATGAGCAGGTGGGCTCCCTCCCCTGGGGCAAAGCAGGGTTGGGGTTGCAGGATGATTCACACCAGTTTTAGAAGCAGAAAGCAGGTCCCTGTGTCTTCCTAGAGTTCTGGTCTTTTCCTAGGCTCTCTGAGGGTTGGCACCAGAGCAGGGAGCTACCTAACCTGGGACTTCCATTAAGTCAGCCATTATGGCTCCTTGGACTGGGGTTCTGCCGAGTGCTGAGCACAATGCCATTTGGGCTCTAGTTGAGCAGCTCCCAGCCGTGGGAGGAATAGGTGGTTTGAGATCACCAGGGACTACCCCCAAGAGTGAGTGAGGGGAACCCAAAGCAGTGCAAGGGCCTCCACCCAGCTGCCTCATCCCAAGGAGCCAGCTCTCTCCAAGGAGAGGGGCTCCCAAACTTTCTCAGCTTCCTGGCTGTGTCTTGGGGGACCTGAGAGACTAGAGGGGGTCAGCATCATGAGCTGGTCCTTTGAGGAGGATCAAAGGGTACCTGGGATTCCTCAGGGCCTGGATATTGCAAACCCCCTTCCTTCCTCAGCCCCAGGGACAATCACACTAGGGAAAACGAGGCCAAGCCTAACAAGACAGGCCGGGAGTGGTTGGGTGGTGGGGAGCTTGGGAAGCCTAATCCTCTTTTAGTGAATGGAGTGATTTCCTGGGGCTTTTACCTCTGGGCTTTTTTTTTTTTATTCCTTTTTCTTATCTTGGAGTAAGCAAAGGAAATCTACCCACTATGGCCTTAGGCAGGCCTGGGCAGGTGGTACTGGGGTGAAGATAAGTCCACTCCATCTTGAAGTGCCCGTGCATGCAGGCATATGTGCAAACACTACACATATCAGGCTCACTTATGCACATGTGCACAAGTCTGCATGGTTGTATACACTGCACATGCATGATTCCACTGTGTGCATCATTCATACACGTGTACTTCGCACATGCTCAAGGCTCTCACCTGTGTACATAGAGGCAAGTGCACATGCATTTGCACTGTACACACAAGATTGACCTATGAACATGGAAATCAGTTCACTTGTGGTGGGGCCAGATGCATATGAACACACAGGTATGAGGATTTGGGCAAGTTTTCTACATATCGAATGTCCAATACAACAACTTCATGTTTGCGCTCAAATTGTGCTAGAGAACACATCCAATCTATCCAGCATGCAGGAATGTATGCATACGCACACATGCAGGTCATAATGGTATAGGTATAAGCAAACACGCATGTGCATATTCCTACACGGGCAGGAACGTCAGCACACTCATGATGAGAGACCTGCTTGGCCTTCTGCAAAGGAAGAGGAGGGTGAGACATAGGTACCTGTGCTGCTGTCTTGTGTATTTGTAGCCCATCCTGCACCCCCAGCGCAGTGTCTCAGACTATCCTGTGTTTGCAGGATCTGCAGAGGAAGGGGAGTCTTGGGAGACTTGGCTGCACTTGTGTCCAGCTGTGATTATTGGAAGGTCAGGATGGGAACTACCAGAGTAGAAGAGCCAGACAAATTGGCTGGCTATCTAGAGGAGACATTCTTAGGTCCTAGTTCCTTCCCTAGGTCGTAGGCAGCTCTCCCTAAGAGCCTGAGTAGCTGTTGGTCCCTTGCATTCTTGATGCGGTGAATTTGCTTTGGCTTCTGGGTACTGTGCCCCTAAAAGGGCTGGAACCCTGGTGGATCCTAACCACTTCTCCTGACCCGCAGCCTGATGAGCTGACCAATGCCCTGGAGATAAGCAATATCGTGTTCACCAGCATGTTCGCCCTGGAGATGCTGCTGAAGCTGCTGGCCTGTGGCCCGCTGGGCTACATCCGGAACCCCTACAACATCTTCGACGGCATTGTGGTTGTCATCAGGTAGTACCTATCCCTACCCACGTTAGAGGCTCCGAGAGCCTCACTTCCTGGGCACTGCCGAGAGCGAAGCCTGCCATGGCTGATGCTGGGATTCATAGCGGGCAGGATATGAGGACCCTGGTCACTCACATAATAGACCATAGGGTCTAGTCCCTACTTTGGAGCCCTGTCCATGCTATACAGTTGGTCAACCATGTCTGTAGTAGGGACCAACTTCCAGACTAACTCTGGTCCTGGGGTGGGAAGTGGCATTTGCAAGGGTAAAAATAAGCACAGAATGATGGAATGATTGAGATTGGGCCCATGTCCCTTCAAAAGAGGATCTCGTAGCTGGGAGGAATGAGTTGAGCATACAGATGAACCAGGCGTGGAAGGCCAGGGTAGAAGACCCCGTCAGCAAGTTCCCTGACGGCTGGGAGCCAGAGCTTCCCTGAGGCCCAGGATGAGGCTACTGTAGTTCCCAGAGTACCGTGTTGCAGCTGGATCTGCCCCCGGCTATGGGGTTGAAGAGAGGCTCTGGTGGCTCCCAGACTGCCATCTTGACTCTCAGACCATCATCCCAACCTGTAGCGTCTGGGAGATCGTGGGGCAGGCAGATGGTGGCCTGTCCGTGCTCCGCACGTTCCGGCTGCTGCGGGTGCTGAAGCTGGTGCGTTTTCTGCCGGCCCTGCGGCGGCAGCTGGTAGTACTCATGAGGACCATGGACAACGTGGCCACCTTCTGCATGCTGCTCATGCTCTTCATCTTCATCTTCAGGTGGGTGGGGCCCAAGCTCCTCCCTCAGGTAGCATTGACCTTAGGGCACTAAGCGCGGTGGTGGGTGGGGCTCTGCTCTGTGGGGTCCACAGATGGAAGAGATAAGTTGGGCCCTGGGAGTGGTGCCGGGTGGGTTTTTAGTGGGGTTTGCTTAGAGCCTTCATGTGCCAGTCTTGCCACTTGCGGAGGGAGTGGGAGAGTGAGGCTACTGAGACCACATGTCCTTTCCACTGTCCAAAGTCACTGTGGTGGCCTTCCGTCCATCCACCCCTTTCAAGGCCTTCTCAGCTATAGAAAAATTGTTGAACCTCACAGTTGGCCCGTACTGCAAAAGTAGGGTGTGGTGAGGCTGGTAGTTAACTCAGGCAGAGGGGTACTGGGCCCCGCCCACTCAGTACTCATCCCCCCCCCCCCAGCATCCTGGGAGGGAGTACTGGGCCCCTCCCACTCAGTGCTCATCCCCCTCAGCATCCTGGGAATGCACCTGTTTGGCTGTAAGTTCAGCCTGAAGACAGACTCTGGAGACACGGTCCCTGACCGGAAGAACTTTGACTCCCTGCTGTGGGCCATCGTCACTGTGTTCCAGGTACAGCCCCAGTTGTCCCTAGGACAACCAAAGGCTCTATCCCCAGGGAGGCACAAGGGTCTTCTTGTGGGGCCAGACCCACCTTCAGCTCTGAAAACATGTCCCTCCAGATCCTGACGCAGGAAGACTGGAACGTGGTCCTCTACAACGGCATGGCTTCCACCTCTTCCTGGGCTGCCCTTTATTTCGTGGCCCTGATGACCTTTGGGAACTACGTGCTCTTCAACCTGCTGGTAGCCATCCTGGTGGAAGGCTTCCAGGCAGAGGTAAGGGGCTCATAGGCTGGAGTCTGGGCATGGAGGCAGTCTCACCTCAGCAGATCCTCCACACGTTCACCCTGCAGCCTCTAGGCCCCACATCTCCCTTGCGCTCCCAGGCATATGACTTGGGCTGGGTCCAGAGGACCCTGCTCATGGGGACGTCACACTCACCTGGTGTTGCATGGTTTCAGGGGGATGCCACCAGGTCTGACACAGATGAGGACAAGACATCTACCCACTTAGAGGAAGATTTTGAGAAGCTCAGAGATCTTCAGGCCACAGGTAATGCCGCTTACATGGTATAGACCAGTGGTTCTCCACCTGGGGGGTCGCAGCCCTTTGAGGTTGCACACTAGATATTCTGTCAGATACTTACATTACAGTCCATAAGAGTAGCAAAATTAGAGTTATGAAATAGCAACAAAAATAATTTTGTGGTCGGGGGTCACCACAACTTGAGGAGCTGTATTAAAAGTTGGCATCACTAGGAAGGTTGAGAACCACTGGTGTAGACGGAGGCAGAGTTCTGGCTGGTAGGTTCCTACTGCTGGGACCTCTGCAGGCTCAGACAGCCCCCTCATTCTTCCCTAGAGATGAAGATGTACTCACTGGCTGTGACCCCTAACGGGCACCTAGAGGGCCGGGGCAGCCTGCCGCCTCCCCTCATCACACACACAGCGGCTACGCCTATGCCCACTCCCAAGAGCTCCCCACACCTGGATGTGGCCCACGTTCTCCTGGACCCACAGCACAGCAGCAGTGGTCCGGTGGACCCCCAACTGGGGGACCAGAAGTCTCCGGTAGGGACCAACCCCAGCCCCTGAGATAAGGGAGGGTCTCCATAACACCCCAGCCCTGTCCGAAACTGAGGGTTGGGGCCATGCTCTTCCTGGAAGTCTCCTCCTATGAGACAAGCCTGGAGCCATGAAAGAGGAATGAATTGTGTTATGACCCCTCCTGGTTGCATGTGGGTAAAATTACAGAAGATAAAAGCCAGCCAAGCACTGCACACCGGAGAAGCACGGGGGCTGACAAAGACTCTTTTTTTTTTTAATATTTTTATGGTCTATTTAACTTTATTTTATATTGGTGTGAAGGTGTCAGATCCCCTGCAACTGGATCTTCAGACAGTTGTGAGCTGCCATGTGGGTGCTGGGAACTGAACCCAGGTCCTCTGGAAGAGCAGTCAGTGCTCTTAACCACTGAGCCACCTCTCTAGCCCCTGACAAAGACTCTTAAAAGCAACCTGGGAAACTGACAGGCAGGCCGGACTGAAGGTCCAGGGCTGTGGAGGACATGGCAGCTCACTTCTGTTCACACCCAGAGTGCCCGGTGATGGCTTCCCATGGCTTCTGAGACCCTGAGAAGTCAGAGTAAACAGAGGCAGCAGCTAGACCACGTGGAGGAACTTTGGGGCAGATCTGAGGGCAAGACTCGGGCAAGGGAAGGATGAAGATGAGAAAATTGTGTGTGGTGGAGAAATCAGGAATCCCAGGACCGAGCCCCACTTAACACAGCTTGTCACAGTGTCCTACCTAGGGGCCCTGATAGATAGAGACAAGCTAGGGGAGAGTAAGGCTCAGCTCCTGTGAGACCCTGGAGCTGAGGGTGAGTCTGGAGATTGGTTGAGTTGTGTGGGAAACTAGAGGGGCCTGGGCTATGAGCCTCTGCAAATCCAAAGGCTGGTCAGAATCACTTTGCCAGGTTGATCCTGGGCCTTTGCTCTAACCATGTCCAGCTGAGTCAGGTCTTACCTGAAAGTGTCCTGGCAGAGTCTTTGCTAGGTGGGAGAGCAACGCATGGCCAGGCGTACAGAGTGTTTTGTGGATGTCCATGGTGGCAGTTAACAGTACTATCTTGGGGGAGCCCCTCCCATCCCAGAAACTGGGGTATGAGGTGATCCCCAGGTCTATGCAAGTCTACTCACTCCCTGCCACCCCTCAGGCCAGCCTCCGCAGTTCCCCCAGTACCCCGTGGGGCCCCAACAGCGCTGGGAGCAGCCGCCGCTCCAGCTGGAACAGCCTGGGCCGCGCACCCAGCCTCAAACGCCGCAGCCAGTGTGGGGAGCGCGAGTCACTGCTCTCAGGTGAGGGAAAGGGCAGCACAGACGACGAGGCCGAGGACGGCAGATCAGGCGCAGGAGCCCACCCAGAAGCCTCGCCAGGGCCCCGTGCCACCCCACTGAGGCGGGCCGAGTCACTGGACCACCGCAGCACTCTGGACCTGTGTCACAGCCCGCGGCCCGCTGCCCTCTTACCCACCAAGTTCCACGACTGCAATGGGCAGATGGTGGCCCTGCCCAGCGAGTTCTTCCTGCGCATCGACAGCCACAAGGAGGATGCAGCCGAGTTTGATGATGATATAGAGGATGTGAGTGGGTGGACTAAGGTGGGGCATGGGCTACACTCTGAACCGTTTCCATCCCTCCCTGGCAGAGACTACAGGCAGGGTGCTAACTAGACCCATAGTTACCCGATCTCCTATCTCAGTGCGGTTCCCAGTAGAAGGGAAGGGAGTGGGTGAGCAGAGCAGGTGTCCAGTTAGTTCCTCCCATTAGAAGCCACTTGCCATTGGCAGCCAAGCCTCTCAGGGTCAGGAGCTGCCTCTATGGTTGAAGGAAAGAGGTGGTCACTACAAAAAGCAGCTCTTATTAGTTGAGGGGTAGTTCTTCAGGACCCGATCAACTCTTCCATTCCCGTGGCCTCCCAGCATGGCCACCCTCCCATTGCCCCCTGGCGGGGCAGTGAAGTAGAGGGTTAGGAAGTGGCAAGAAACACTGTCCTGAAGCAGGAGGGTCAGGGCGGACGCGTGCGAGGAAGCAGCAAGAGGAGGCTGCAGTGACTCAGACTCCATCTCTATCCCCAGAGCTGCTGCTTCCGCCTACACAAAGTGCTAGAACCCTATGCGCCCCAGTGGTGTCGCAGCCGAGAGTCCTGGGCCCTGTACCTCTTCCCACCGCAGAACAGGTGAGCTGGGTTAGGGCTGCCTCCTCCTGGGAAGGTAGAGTGAGCGAGCTCAGGCTAACACATCCACGGCCAAGCACTTCACCTCAGGCAGCACAAACAGACAGCAGATCTCTTGGGGGTCTTCTCACCTCGGCGCTCTCTTCAGGCTACGCGTCTCCTGCCAGAAGGTCATTGCACACAAGATGTTTGACCATGTGGTCCTTGCCTTCATCTTCCTCAACTGCGTCACCATTGCCCTGGAGAGGCCGGACATTGACCCAGGCAGCACCGTGAGTCCCCGAACGCAGCTGGCCCTCTGGGTGGGGCAGGGGCAGGTAGACTTGGACTTCCCACTGGTCTCTCCCTGCAGGAGAGGGCCTTCCTCAGCGTCTCCAACTACATCTTCACAGCCATCTTCGTGGTAGAGATGATGGTGAAGGTACTGATGTCCCCCCTTGCTCTCAGGTCCCTGTCCTCCATCACCCTGTCCTGGGACCCTCTGCCAAGCCTGTACATGACTGTCCCTCCCCCAGGTGGTAGCCCTGGGACTGCTGTGGGGTGAGCACGCCTACCTGCAGAGCAGCTGGAATGTCTTGGATGGGCTTCTTGTCCTGGTGTCCCTGGTTGACATTGTTGTGGCCATGGCCTCAGCGGGCGGTGCCAAGATCCTAGGCGTTCTTCGTGTGCTGCGCCTGCTTCGGACCCTGCGGCCTCTGAGGTGGGGGTGTAGGGGGAGGGGGCCACCCATATACATCCAGAAAGGACCCAGAAGCCCAACCCCACCTCTGCCCAACTGTATGGCTTTCCAGCCACACACTCACATCACCTTAGGGCCTTTGCATGTGCCATTGCTTCTGCCCGCTGGTCGGTCACCTTCTTAGATGCACCCAACAGAATGTCCCCTCTGCCTGGTGCAGGGTCATCAGCCGAGCTCCGGGCCTCAAGCTGGTTGTAGAGACTCTGATCTCATCGCTCAGGCCCATTGGGAACATCGTCCTTATCTGCTGCGCCTTCTTCATTATCTTTGGCATCCTCGGGGTGCAGGTGTGTGGCCCTGGCTTGTCCAGTGTCTGCCCCACCCTGGGCCTCTGCTCCCCTCTGGTGGAATGGGTCTTGTCCTCCATGGTGGGTGGTCAGCACGTCTACTTTGTAATCCAGTCCTACTTAAGGTAGGCAGGTCTGTGGGCCAGCGATTGGGCCAGGCCCCCTGGAGTGACAGCTCCTTCCGGTCAGCTTTTTAAGGGCAAATTCTACTACTGCGAGGGCTCAGATACCAGGAACATCACCACCAAGGCCGAGTGCCATGCTGCCCACTACCGCTGGGTGAGGCGCAAGTACAACTTTGACAACCTGGGTCAGGTAGGTATGGATGTCGTGCAGTGTGACTGTGGCGTTAACTGCGGGTGTGGGGGACATGGCTACAGTCCTACCCCGCCAGTGACCCTCACCCTGCCACATAGGCGCTGATGTCCCTGTTTGTGCTGTCGTCCAAGGATGGCTGGGTGAACATCATGTATGATGGGCTTGACGCTGTGGGCATTGACCAGCAGGTGCGCAGTCTGGGACAGCTCTTGTGGGTAACTGTGAGCAAATCCTGCAGGGACTGGGGCAGGTCATCTCAACCTCCCCCAGAACTTTGGGCTGCCATGGTGCGGTCACTTCCTCTGACCCCACAGGCCAGTCCTGGGGAGGATTTACAGGCAGGAAGGTAGCTGGTGAGGGACTCACCTCCTTGTGTGCCGCAGCCCGTGCAGAACCACAACCCCTGGATGCTGCTGTACTTCATCTCCTTCCTGCTCATCGTCAGCTTCTTCGTGCTCAACATGTTCGTGGGCGTGGTGGTGGAGAACTTCCACAAGTGCCGGCAGCATCAGGAGGCCGAGGAGGCGCGGCGGCGCGAGGAGAAACGGCTGCGGCGCCTGGAGAGGAGGCGCAGGAGTAAGGCGGCCCCCGAGGTGGCGGGTCGGTACCTGAACGCATGCTGTGTGGCACCCAGCTCTGGGCCTGCAGCCCCCAGCCCAGATGGCTCTGCACGTGGCCACCTTGCATGGGGGCCAGGCCTTGGAAGAGGGGCCAACTGGAGTGAGCAGCTGGGGTGCCTGCCATGACAGGATGCAGGATACCCCATGAGGGCTCAGGAGGAAGATGGGACCCTCCCAAACCCCTCAT
Organism: Microtus ochrogaster; assembly: GCF_000317375.1. NCBI lineage: Eukaryota > Metazoa > Chordata > Mammalia > Rodentia > Cricetidae > Microtus > Microtus ochrogaster. The sequence goes on from NC_022014.1 coordinate 2,651,429, forward strand.
GAACTGGAGAGACAGAACAGTGGGCCCTAGCTTGGGAGCAAGGAGGGCTTCCCCACACAGTGTCCCCACCACAACCACTCAGACATGTCCTTGTTTTTCCAGGCACTTTCCCCAACCCAGGTACCTGCCCTGCTCTGCATGCTCAGCCTGCTGCTACTGCTGCTGTTGGCTGCTGCTGCAGTGGGAAAGATGGGTGTCTTAGGCCTCCAGGGGCCACCTAAAGGGTGGGGCACAAGTGCCAGGGTGCTGCCAGAGGGTGGGAGGAAGGTCAATGGCTTGCCCATCAGTGTCCATGTTGCTGCCCCTGCCCTTGCTTGGCTCTCCTCATGGCTAGCATGTACAAAGTCTGTTGTGCCCAGGGGACAAGGTCCATCCTTGTTCCCCAGGACTCGTGGCTGCTCCCTGGTGTCTCAGCTGGCTGTCGGCCTCCCTGGCTGCTTGCACGAGCTGAGCTGGCTAATGACTGCATGTTGGGCTGAGGAGCATGTGGGTCCAGGGTGGGATGGTCGCCCATCAGACCCTGCTCTTTCGGGCCTTGGCCTTCAGTCCCTGAGTGTGTGGTTCTAGGCCGAGGTGGGTTTTGGGGTGCAGAGTGGCTAAAACCCTCACCAGTGGGACTCTTTAACTACACCGGGGTCCCTGAAGAGGACTGCTGCAGGCACAGCATCTAGTGTAGATAAACCTGGGGGGATGCATGTGGGGTATGGTCCTGACTTCAGCCTCGGGCTCTCTGGGATGCACATCCCAGGCCACAGGTGGGCACTAGTGGCCCCTTGGAGGCCGGGAGGAGCTAAGCCTGGAGGCCAGGGATGACTTCTGTGTCATCTCTGCCCGAGTGGGGCCTGCAGAGCCCAGGCAGGGAGATGACTGCCTTACCAGCGAAATGTCTAAACCCCAGTGTCAGTGTGTGGTTGATGAAGAGGGCAGTCCCTTCAGCCTGCTCCCCAGACTAAGCCATTGAAGAGTGGGGTCTGGGAATGCACTTAGAAAGGGAGGCCGGGACGGCTCATCCCTCTTGGACACTGTTGGGGGTCCCAACCCTGCTCCCTGGGTACTGTGGACTCACAGGAACCTCTTGACCAGAACAGGCCTTTCTGGAAAGAATCTTCCCTCTTCCTGCCTGGGACTAATCCAGGGGCCACCCAGCCAGGCTGAGGCCCTGCCTGAGCAATGTCCACACATTTAGCATTCCGAAATGAGGATGGGGCCTTGGTATGCCAAAGTGGGACGGGATTGCCAGGCAGTCCTGTAGCATCCGGGTTGCTCAGGAGTTTGCCCTTTTCCACAGAGGCCCAGCGCCGGCCCTACTACGCGGACTACTCACATACACGCCGCTCCATTCACTCGCTGTGCACCAGCCACTACCTGGACCTCTTCATCACCTTCATCATCTGCCTCAACGTCATTACCATGTCCATGGAGCACTACAACCAGCCCAAGGTGGCGAGAGGCCGGGGTTGAACTGGGAAGAGGGCCCCCAGCCGGGGGTGGGGGTGGGGACGGACACAGAGCTTGTGTTCCCCCCCAAGACTAGGAGCTGAAGCTCACAAGGGCCCTGCCTGCAGGCGTGGACACAGTTGTTTGGATACCAAAGCAAGAGGGGCTGGCTAGAGACCTCAAGCCTGAGGGCCGTTGTCCTTTTCCTCACCCTCCGTGTATTTGCTGAAGGGATTCCGTCTGTCCACCCTTTCCACAGGGGTCCCTCAGGGTGCTCTGTAGCAGAGCCTTCTGGTGGGAATGCTCTTGGCCTGTGGGAAATGCCATCTGTCTGTCAGGGCTGAGGACAGAATACCCTAGTTCCTCCCTTTCCTAAAGTCCTCAGCATGCTCACAGGGTCATTGGGTGATGCCCTCAGGCCTGCCACGGGCGTCATGGAGTTGACACCCGGGGAGCAAGGAGATGGGGGGCAGCTAGGAGCCGCGGGGCACCTCAGCCAGCTCTCCTCTGTCCCTAGTCTCTGGATGAGGCCCTCAAGTACTGCAACTACGTCTTTACCATTGTCTTCGTCTTTGAGGCTGCACTGAAGCTGGTGGCCTTTGGGTTCCGGAGGTTCTTCAAGGACAGGTGTGTGGTCTTGGAGACAGGGCAGGTCGGGGCCTCAGGTGGCCTGGGACAGGCTGCAGGTGGTAGGGAGAAGGCTCTTTTCCCTTCTGGGTGAGCTTTGGCTGAGCTGCAGCTACTCCAAGCCATGGCCACACTAAGCTTCACCCATGGCTGGCCAGGTGGAACCAGCTGGACTTGGCCATAGTCCTCCTGTCCATCATGGGCATTGCGCTGGAGGAAATTGAGATGAATGCTGCCCTGCCCATCAACCCCACCATCATCCGCATCATGCGCGTGCTTCGCATCGCCCGTGGTAGGTGGCCTCTGTGTGCCCTGTCGAGGGTCTGCTTAGGCTGTCTGTCAGTAGGAGGCCCCAGACCCAGCCAGATGGGCTACAGACAGGTTCCATCTTTAGCTAATGCCTGGGACATCTGCAGCCAGAGGGAAACCCTGGTCTGTAGATAGAAAGTGAAGGGGACTGGTGTCCAGGGTCCCCTGGGCTATCGGGTCGGCGTTGCCCTCTTGACATTCAGCTCCTGCCCTAGTGCTGAAGCTACTGAAGATGGCCACAGGCATGCGTGCCCTGCTGGATACTGTGGTTCAAGCTCTGCCTCAGGTAGGTTGGAGTCCAGCACCCCTGAAGGCCATCACAAGCCTTCAGGGGACAGGCTTCAGGGAGGGCACGGCACATGTCCCTTGCTTGCTTGCTCTGTCCTGAGGCCAGGGTCATGCCTGAATGCTTGGCTCGACTGATCTGGAGAGGAGGTTGGAGATGGCATCCTACCTTGGCCTCAGGCTTTAGGCAAGAGCACTAGTGACTGGTGCCCGCCCAGCTGGTGCACATGGGAGGTAAGGGGCCGCAGCAAGATCAGCAGGGTCTGAGGTGAGCTTGCCAGTGGACAGAGGACTCCAGTGGTAGCTTTTGAGCCTATTCTGACCAGAATCCTAATTTCTGCACCTTCTGGCCTGCCCCAATCCTTCCTCTCCCCGGAATACAGACTGCATCTGCACTGTTCAGCTTGGCTGTACCAAGCAGGAACACACTAGAAGATTTGCACACGTACTCCACAGCCCAGCCTGCTGCCTGGCCACCCCTGCCCTGTGCCCATCCTCCAGTTCAGCATATTCCTATCTACCCAGCTCCATGCCCCCTCTCCAGCCCTCTGTACTGTCTGCCTCCATCTTGCCTGATATGTGCTGGCCTTAGCAGTGTTTTAAGCCTCATCCAAGTGGCTTTCCACCATGTTTACTGTCCATGGGGCAAGAGATGGAGGCCTGGGTAATGCCTTGAATAGGGACTGGAGTGGATGCTGGAATATGTAGGCGCTGGCCCGGCAGACCTTACAGGTGGTTGTATGAGATCCCTCCTGGTGCTCCTGCCCACTGAGCACCAACCCAGTGTGGGGACTTTGAGGTGGCCTCCCCATGTGGTAGACATGAGACCCCTCTAGGCCTTGAGGGCTAGGCAGAGGGTAGAGGAGCTCCCAGGAGCAATTGGGAACCATGGAGGAGCAGAGGCTAGCTTACAGAGACATGCCGAGCCGGGACGGAGGATGGGTGATGCTCTAGGCCCAGGAAGGCCACAGAGCCTAAGTGGAACTGGAGCTGGGCCCTCTCCCCAGGGCTGGGAGCAGTGGGGCAGAGCAGAACGGGCCAGCATGGGGCTGACACTGTTCCACTTCTCTCTCGTGTAGGTAGGGAACCTTGGTCTTCTTTTCATGCTCCTGTTTTTTATCTATGCTGCCCTGGGAGTGGAGCTGTTTGGGAGGCTAGGTGAGTGTGGCCACTCTGGGCCTCTCCCAGAAGGTGATGCTGGTCCCCGGGAAGGTGGCTCTTGCGTCTGCCCCACCCCCACCTCCACGGGTTTACAGAGTGCAGGGTACCGGCCTAAACCAAGTAGTCTGTGAGCCTTCTGGTGTATTCTCAGACCGCCTGACCCCCTGTTCACCTTCACCTTGTCAGCCCAGTGCTTAAAGCAGGTGCACATACTCACACCTGTGCGCACAGACATGCCCACTCAGAAGCACACCCCCGGATCTGTGGTGCATGAGACCACACTCTAGCCAGCCAAGCAGGGTCACACTCCAGGGTGAAAGTGTACCATGGAGGACATGCACACACTAGCACATACCCACGCCTCACCCTGAACATTGTCCCCAGGAGAGGTTGCCAGCAATGTGTCTTCTGTCTTATTACCTAAGAGAAGTCTAAGACTATTCTGTCTGGGCTAGGGCACGTTGGGAACTGCTCAGCCCTTCCACCAGCTATGGGGATCTTCTGGGGCCTTTGCTTGACCCAGTTGGACAGAGGCCATGCAGGTTGTCACAGAATGTCTGCCCACCCAGAGAGCTGCGTCCAGGCATGGCTCCCACTCTGTCATTGCACACATTCCCATCAAATGTGTACAAGTCATTTCTTCCCCGCCTCCAAGTCTCCCAAGACAGGTCTGGCGGCCAGGCTTGGCAGCCAGGCCTCATTGCACCCCAGGGAGCCCCATTGCTTGGTGTATGCCAGCCGTGAGCAGAGAGGCTAGGCCTAAGGCTTCAGGGTTCTTAGGAGCTCAGATAGTGCTGTCTGCTGAGGACAGGTCCATGCAGAACAGAGGCCTGGGCTCCAGGTTCCTGCCACACACGCCACAGACAGCCCCACATGGGGTACAGTCTGCTGACCTTGTCCCAGTCCCCAGAGGCAGGGGTGCGCTGAGTGGGCCGGGACTTTTCCTTTCAGAGTGCAGCGAGGACAATCCCTGTGAGGGCCTGAGCAGGCACGCTACCTTCACCAACTTCGGCATGGCCTTCCTCACACTGTTCCGCGTGTCCACGGGGGACAACTGGAATGGGATCATGAAGGTAATTGTGGGGCTGCACCCCTTCCCCTCTTCCTGGCTCTGACAGGGAAGACAGCTGTGACTCTGCCCACCAGGACACTCTGCGTGAATGCGCCCGTGAGGACAAGCACTGCCTCAGCTACCTGCCTGCACTCTCTCCTGTCTACTTCGTCACCTTCGTGCTGGTTGCCCAGTTCGTGCTGGTCAATGTGGTGGTGGCTGTGCTCATGAAACACCTGGAGGAGAGCAACAAAGAGGCCCGCGAGGATGCTGAGATGGATGCTGAGATTGAGCTGGAGATGGCTCAGGGATCTGCAGCCCAGCCCCCGTCTGTAGCACAGGTGAGCCTTCTTAGGGGCCCGGGAGGGTCCCAGGGTTTCTGGGGTGCTGCTGAGCTGACAAGCAGCTTTCCGCACCACAGGAAAGCCCGGGGACCCAGCCAGACTCTCCAAACCTCCTGGTGGTGCGCAAAGTGTCTGTGTCCAGGATGCTCTCCCTGCCCAATGATAGCTACATGTTCCGGCCCGTGGCTCCCGCCATCGTCCCACACCCTCACCCGCTGCAGGAAGTGGAGATGGAGACCTACGCTGGTAGTGTCCCTTTGGGTGTGGACTCTGGCAGGGCAGCAGGGAAACGGGACAGGGCGGGGAGGTTGGGCAGGTGGGAAATTGGACAGCATGTCGGGGAGGGCTGGAGGACAGGTGGGGAGGCCAGGTCTTCAGACCACACAGTTCAGATGCATCCCTACCCCAGGCCCAGTCACCTGTGCTCACTCACCGCCCCTGGAGCCCCGTGCCTCCTTCCAGGTCCCATCAGCTGCATCCTCCCCAGCCAGGGCCAGCAATCCCCTTCGTGCCCTTTCACCCCGAGGTACACCCCGCTCTCTGAGCCTCTCACGGATCCTCTGCAGACAGGTAAGGGAAACTTTCATCCCACAGGCCTTTGGGGCTCCCCAGGGTTCCTTTTCCCCCTTCAGAGTGTTAGCGAGGCTGAGACCCAAGAGAACAAGTGCTACATACATGTATTTTTGGACTTGGAGTTTTCCATCTCTGCAGAGTGGGTCTCGAGTCCTCCACCAGGTGACTCAGTATAATCCAGCTATGGTAGCACAGCCCCTCATGGGACTCAAGTCCCTTTCTTATGCAGAAGCCTCGGTCCCCCACAGTGGTTAATATGCCTCTATCACCCAGCCTGGTCCATTGGTCCATAGCTTCTTCCTGTCCTTCTCCTCAGTTCTACCTGGCCCAAGAGCTCTTGGGAATTTCCTGTTCCTGGGGTAGAAGTTGGACTGTAGGTATATGGGGCTCAAGAGTGAGGACGCGACCTGGGCCCTTTTAAAGTTCTCCGGGCCCCAGAAGACTGTCTAAGGAACTCAGATGCCCAGGCAGAGTTCTCCGTGTACCCACAGTATAGCAGATTCATCCTCTGAAGTCTCATAGGTCAGTGGGTGAGGCCAGCATCAGGGATGTTCAAATCAACAGCTCCCAGGCCCATCCAAAAGGGTGAGAGCCACCCTGGAGTATTACCAACTTGACCTTCTCAGGGCCCAGTGGGGAAAAAGGTGCCTGATTGCTGGGTGCTTGATAGGGCCTTTAACTTGGCCATCCCATGTCATTTCAGGAGGCCATGCACACCGAGTCCCTGGAAGGTCAGGTTGATGATGCTGGAGAAGAGAACATCCCAGACCACACAGAGCCTGCCGAAAATACCTCCACGAGGCAGGTGCCTCTGGGCTCCCTGCGGTCCCCTCCCTGCTCCCCACGACCTGCAAGTGTCCGTACTCGCAAGCACACTTTCGGGCAGCGCTGCATCTCCAGCCGCCCTCCCACCTTGGGAGGTGATGAGGTGGAAGCAGCGGACCCAGCGGACGAGGAGGTCAGCCACATCACCAGCTCAGCCCACCCCTGGTCGGCCACAGAGCCCCACAGCCCGGAGGCCTCCCCAACAGCCTCCCCTGCTGCCAAAGGTGCAGTGGGCAGTGGGCGGGACCCACGCAGGTTCTGCAGTGTAGATGCTCAGAGCTTCCTGGACAAACCAGGTAGGGCAGATGTCCAGCGGTGGCCCTCTGTGGAACTGGATAGTGGAGACAGCCACCTGGAGTCTGGGGAGGGGAGGAGCCGGGCCTCAGAGCTCGAACCAGCTCTTGGTGCACGAAGGAAGAAGAAGATGAGCCCTCCCTGCATCTCTATCGAACCCCCCGCTGAGGATGAGGGCTCCTCCCGTCCTCCTGCAGCCGAAGGTGGCAACACCACCTTGAGGCGCCGAACCCCATCCTGCGAGGCTGCCCTCCACAGGGACTGCCCCGAGTTCACAGAGGGCCCAGGCGCTGGAGGGGATGCTGTAGCCAAGGGTGAGCGCTGGGGCCAGGCCTCCTGCCGGGCAGAGCACCTGACCGTCCCCAACTTTGCCTTCGAGCCTCTGGACAAGGGGGGACCTGGTGGAGACTCTTTCTTGGACAGTGACCAAAGCATGACGACAGAACCCAGAGTTTCTTTGTCGGGGGCTATAGTGCCTCTTGTTCACCATGAAACTGAACCTTCTGTGCCCTCTGGCGACCCTCCAGAGAAGGGACAAGGACTGTACCTCACTGTGCCCCAGGCCCCCTTGAAGAAACCAGGGTCTCCCCCAGCCACCCCTGCCCCAGATGACAGTGGTGATGAGCCTGTGTAGATTGGACTGCGTGTACACAGGGTTTTGGCGTTCAGGTTGGTGGCTCCCTGCAGGGTGGTAGCCCCAGTCAGGGCCATGAGTGGACCCTGGCTCAGGCCCCACTGAGGCAGAGGGACCCGGAGATACCATCCCGGGAGAGGCAGCAGACATTCAGTCTCTGCACCATGACACAGGAGCAGCCTCGGGCCCCACGAGCCTCCCTCGTGGTGATTCAGGTTTGGGTTTTCCTGAGTTTTAACCACCACCATCTGAAGTCGTTACCAGGACCAGGTCATCAGTCTCGGGAGGAGAGGCTCTGTCCTGGGAAGGACCAGAAACTCCTCATGGGCAGGAGGGCACCGCAGCTCCATCCACGTGACACAGATTCCCATAGGGAACACATGCTTGAGCCCCTCGTGCCCCGGTGGGCAGACATTTGGTCCCGCGGCCACCACATCCAGTTATCACCTCCGTTCACGGTCTCGCTCTTGTCCATCACTCAGCGCTCTTCCTCTCACATGACCCCTCTCCCTACTCCATCCTCTTAGAAGGTCTAGAAACTTGTCAGTGGCCCTGGGAAGGGCAACATCACCGAGGAGCAATGGCCCGTGCAATAAGACGCCACAGTCCCGAATGGGCGGGGCTTCCCGTTCCATCCCAGGCCTTGGGCCTTGACATTTATTTGCCATCCATTTGCTTTGAGTCACCTGTTTCACACATTCAGGTTAATGTTGCAATAATCAGATGCAGAAAAACTTGGCTTCCTAAGTCAAAGATAAGGGGCGGGAAGGGGCAAGGCAAAGCTGAATAAACACTAACTTATTTAAGAGATGTGTTTGGGTTGTGACACCTCAGTCAGAGGTCTGAAGTTGGGTGGGAGGTGGAGCCTAGGCCGGATCTCCCCAGCCAGCACTTGACCATTAGGACTCCAGAGACCAACAGCAGGAGGAGGCTGGGAAAGAAGAGGCCAACCAGGAGGGGAATCCAGGAAAACCCTTGTATTCCTGGACCACCCGATTCTGGAATGTGGTGGTGGATCCAGTTCACATAGGCAGTAACTCGAGCGTAGACACCAGGCCGGTCAGGGCGGCCACAGCCCTCACCCCAGCTGACCACGCCAGCCTGCTGCCAGGTCCCAGCCACCTGGCAGACTAGTGGCCCTCCAGAATCATCCTGCAGGAGAGGTCAGAATGAGGATGGGATGCCAAGGATTTGGGGCCCCTCACCATGCTTCAGGCTATGCCATCCCTCCATGTTCCCAGCTAGCTCACCTGGCAAGCATCCCCAGGCCCCCGGGCACATAGCATGTCTGGCTGGATGATGGTGCCATTGGGGTTGCTGTAGGCCTGGCTGCAAGTCTCTACATCCACCACGGAGACTTCTGCCTCCTGCAGGTTGTATGGGGGCTTCAGGGGCTCTGAGAGAAAGGAAGGTTCAGGAGTAGCCTGAATAACCAGCCCTACACTGCCGGGAGTGAGCAAGTGGCAGGCACACCCTCATCCAGTCAGCCTCCCACCATGCTGGCCTCTGCCTCCCTCCCCCCACTCAAACACACACACACACACACACACACACACACACACACCCATCTGTGGATCAGATGTTGATGTTGGTGGAGACCAGTATGTGTTTGACTTTCAGGAGGAACAGGTGTGGCCACTAGGAGCAAGTGGTAGCACCCGTGGCTCCTGCTTCCCTCCAGGTAGCCCTTGCCTTCCCTTATTCCCCACGAGAAAGGGTTTCAGAAAGGGCTCTCCTCACCTCCCTCCCGTGTGTAGCCCCAGCCTGTCACCCAGCACCGCATCCCCGGGTAGAAGTCAGCTGAGGCCTCTGGGAGGCACACGGGCTGGACCCAGCTGGAGAGGGCCACAGGGGTGCCCAGCTGCACCAGGGCAATGTCTCCACTGGACCCTGGTGGCCCCGGGGGGGCAGAGTACAGGATGATCTGCTTTACGGTGGAGAAATGGGGCGACAGGGTGATCTTCAGCTCTCCCAAGTGGACCTGGTAATCGGACGCGTTCACAGACCTGGGAGGCAGGGAGAGATGTAAGTGTCCCCCTCGAACAATGACTGAGCTACCCACCACCCACCTCTGCCAATACCCAGTGTCCCACTTGTCCTCGACTCTAGGCACAGAAACATCTACTGTGTACACGGGTCATGAACCTGGCAGTGCCTCACACTCCAGGGCCCAAGGATGGCAGCCTGTGCTCCTGCCACCTCTGGCTGGAAGGTGTCCAGCATTCTGGGGGCCCCACTGTTCTAAAACAGGGAAAGGCAGTCCTGGAGAATGCAAGAAAAATAGAAGGGCTTCGGGCTGACTAGATTTAGGATACCTCCCAAATACAAGCTGGCTAGGTGGCTAGGCTCACTCTTAAGCCCAGTGGAGGTTAAGTGTTCTTTGCCATGTACTGGCAGATGTGGGAGAGGGGACCCCACCCTCACTGGGCCTGCACACTGCCACTTTAGGTGGGTGGCACCTTAATGTGGTTTTCTTTATTGAAGAGAAAATCTTGGACTTGGGTGTCAATCATAGGCTAAGCAAGGACCTATTTGCTATCACTGCCCCATAAGCCCAGGTGGTCAGGCCTCATGGGGTCACTCACCCAGAGAAGCAGTGGGCTGCTGTGAGTACCCATTCTGGGCTGAGCAGGGACCCTCCACACACATGCACCTTCTGCAGACGGAGGCTAGCCTGCCACGGCCATGTGCCAGCTGAGGCAGCATGGCCTCCCACGATTCGACTTCCTGCGTGCAAAACCTGAGGCTGGCCACACCCTGATCCGGAGGAGGCACTGTTGGCTAGGGAATCCCAGAGACTGGCATTCTGCCCAATGCCTTTCCTCTGGGGCCCTCCATGATTCCCACTCCTTAGCATCTTGGGGAACCCCGATGTCTCTGATTCCCCCTTGCTGGTCCCCCCAGCACAGAAGCATTGTGGGTGCAGGAAATAACAATGCACTAGAACAGTGGTCCCCCCAACCTTCCTAATGCTGCAACCCTTTAATACAGTTTCTCATGTTGTGGTATTTTCATTACTGCTTCATAGCTGTGATTTTGCTGTTATGAATCCTAATGTGAATATGTTATATGAAGATGGTCTTAGGCCACTCCTGTGAAAGGGTTGTTTCACACACACACACACACACACACACACACACACACACACACACACCCCAAGGAATCACAACACACAGGTTGAAAGCCGTTTTCTAGAAACAGTAAGTTGGTGTCTGAACACCGCCCTGTAGGACATAGCACGCTCCATGGAAGGATGGTTGGGTGGGGCTGGGGCAAGCAGCTGACTGCTTGGAGTTATGGGAGTGAGAAAGGGCTAAGAGTGTCGGGGCGAGGGAGGGGAGGGAGTGATGGGGCGAGGGAGGGTTTCCCTCCCTGGTGAGGAGGGATTTCCTGTTAGAGTGACATTTGGAACTCAGTAGATGTAATGTCACAAAACACTGGTGGTTAAATGCCACCAAACGCTACACTGTATCATGGCTAAATTGATGTAAATTTCATCTTAGTTTTTTCTTTTAACGAAAAGTAGAGGCGATCCCACGGGGGAGAGCTTCACTCTTAATCTGCACAACAGAGTGAAATCGGAAATTGGGTCCATGCTGATAGAAAAAAATGAAAGCAGACTACATCCCTGAGCCCAGAACACCAGGTAAATCCTAAAGAAGACTAACAAGACGCCTTGAGTCTCCTTCCCAAGAGCAACATCAGCAGAAGAAGGGTAGGCTGTGAGGGCCAGCAGCTGGTGCAGGCGTCGCTCTAGAAGATACAAAGTAGCCAGAGCAGAGGTGCAGCTTCCCAGGTGAAGCTAGCCTGTGCTCTATCAGCCAGAGTACCAGGGATGCCTGTGACAAGTCCATGTCCTCCCTAGGCCAGGCCACCCCTCCCCCACAGACTGTCCCTCTTGGGCCTGCCTTCCAGGACTGACCTCTGATCCTGAAACATGTGCTGGGGACATACCTGATTGCAGAGCCTCATGACGGATACCTGAAGAAGGGAGACGGGAGGATTAGGGGAGCTGCCCATGAGAGTGACTCCGGTCCCCTGAACCTAAGCATTGTCCCCGACAGTGTCCCAAGGTGGTCCTAAGGTAAATGTTCCTGCCCTGAGCAGCTAAGATAGATGGGGCCCAGCCAGGTAGATGTGGCCTGGCCAGCTGCCATCCCAATCCCGGGTAGAGCGGGACCAGCCATGGGCCATAAACAACAGCTGAGGAGACCCTGAGTACTGTCCCAGCCTTCACCCCTCACAACCTCTAGGTCCTCCTAAGGAGGGTCTTACCAGGGTCTGGGCCTATTGGTGTCCCCCACACCCACACCCCAAGCCTCTGTCCCCAGAAATGATGGCCAAGCTACCCAGCTGAGGGGTCCAGGCAGAGCAGAGGCCCACTATGAAGAACGTGGCTTTTGCCCACCTAAACTCAGATTCCAAGGTCCCCAGCTCCCTCCTCCCAACTCTCTCAGAGCTCCAGGGAATGGTGGGAAATGAGAGGAAATCAGGGGGAAGTCCAGAGAGGAAGCAGACACACTCCTACTCCAGAGCAGGGTATAAACACAATGCCACACAGATCCCAAGTCAGCTCACTCACCAGGAACAGCCAGAAGCAGTAGGAAGCCACGGGGTCCCAGAGCCATGGTGTCTGCCCACAACAGAGACCACCCTCCCCCGCTCAACCCAGGGCCTGCCTGTACTGGGTGGGGCACAACCAGCCTCACACCTGCTGTAGGGCTGGAGGGAGGAGGATACAGGCTCCCCACCTGATCCTGTTATATACCACAGGGAGGGGCTGCCACCCCGTTTGTCTCACATGAAGGCTACACCCAGCCTTGGCAGCAAGGGACAAGTTCAAGAACACAGAAAATAAAGGCAACAGAATGGGGCCCAGCTGTCCTCACCACAGCCTGAGCTTCTCTTCCCCAGCATGGAGAGGAGGCAATGCAGCCTTGGTTCCTGCAGGGCCTGCGTCTCCCATTCTCTGGCTTTTTAACCTCCAAGGCTCCTCAGAGAGGCTCAGTCCTCTATGATGACACATCCACCTCCTGTGTCCCTGTTCTCATGTCTAGCCCTGTGCCCTAACTCTGCCCCAGATAAATAGTCAGACCCTGTGCTTCTGCTCTGTCAGGAGCTATGGTCAGCTGACCAGGGTGTGGCCGGAGTCAGGAACTTCTCCCAGCTCCAAATTACAGGCCAGGGTTGGAGGGTCTCACTGATAACTCTTTGGGTCAGGAATCCCCAGTCAGATGTGGGGAGACTGGCAGTAGAGGGTGGCTCATTCCTCCTTCAGGATCTGACATCACAGGACAAATTCATGCCCACCTGTCCCACAGCTCAAGCATACAAGCTGAATGTTTGACCTAGTGTCAAACAAGTTCGCTGTCAGCCCACCCTGTGTGACTGGCCTCCCTCGGGAGGGGACTGTTAGGGATATTGGAGCTGCCTGCCAGTTCATCCCAACATAGCAGGCAATGGAGGGAAGGAAGCCACCCCAGTCAACCCAAGAGCCTAGTGTCACTCAGGTTTTCACAGATTCCAATCCCCTGAGTCTCGATCCTCTGAACTGTGCGCAGGTTCCCACAGGAGAGGACTTCAGTACCCTACCTGCTCCACCTCCTTTTGCTTTTAGTATCTCCCCCTCTACACATGCCCTGTTACCTGGCTCCCTGAGAGCCCTCAACACTGTCATTCCAAGTCTGCTATTCGTACTAAAACTCCATCCACGCACGACAGGAGTGGGTTCTGTTACCACCTTGCAAAAAAGCAAGGGGCTGGGCAGCCTGGCCCTAGAGACATTCACACATACGAGAGAGAGAGAGAGAGAGAGAGAGAGAGAGAGAGAGAGAGAGAGAGAGAGAGAGAGA
>NC_022014.1:2664920-2666285 GCF_000317375.1 Microtus ochrogaster
CTCCTGTAACTCAGACCCTAAATAGAGCCAGAGCTGAGGGCTATGTCCCTCTAAAGTAGCCTGCTCACCTGGCTACTGGCCTCTCTGCCTGAAATAGAGGGTTTGGGTCCTGAAAGCTCTCAGGCCTGACCCCTGGTACCCATGGCGGGAAATGAAGCCAGTGATCACTTTTATCTGTCAACTGACTCCAAGCTGTGCTGAGCTGCTCTGCCAGGGTCCTTGATAACTCTCACTGGAATCCTGGGCATCTCCCACCCTGCATGGCCTCCACTAAAGGATGGCTAATGCACTTATCAGAATGTCATTGCCCTCCAACATCCACAGTGACCCCGAGAGTGAGATGCATAGAATGGAGGGACAAGGGACTGGGTTCCAGCTTCACCTTTATTTTTGTGATGTGCATGTGTTATGTTTGACATAAAAAAATTAAAACTAAGGAGCTGGGGAGATGGCTCATCGGCTAAGAATGTGACACACCCCCAACCACCAAGAGATGACGTCAAACACTGGATGAGACAACTGACTTCATTTCCCCATCAAGGACGAGGGCTTTACCCAAGAAAGGGAACAGCCCGCCATCAGCAGTAACAAAAAACATGGATGTCACCCCCCCCCATCAAATGTTACCTCCAATACAGAATGCTAAATCAAGACAAGGGGATCAGAGAGGCAGCATTGCTGGCATGTGATTGGGAAACACAGGTGACATTCCAGCAAACAGGGAATGGGCACCCCAATGGGGCCCATTCATGGGCCAACAGTGCCCTTCAGCTGAATGTCTCAAGTATAGGCGTTTGCGTGAGCAGAAATAGTCATGAACACCTAAGTCCTGAGAGCCTCAGGTGAGAACACCTCCAAGCAAAGTGCACCGCAGCAGCCAGATGCACCGCTGCACGGAGTTATTATTTTTCTTTTGGGATGGGCTCCCGCATGTCCCAGACTGGCTTCAAACTCAATTTTTAGACAAGGATGACCTTGAACTCTTGGTCTGCCTCCACCTCCCCAGTGCGGGGATTACGGGGTGTACCACCACACCTGGCTTGCATGGTGGTGATGATCAAAACCAAGGTTTCCTGCATGCTAGGCAAACCCTACCAAGTGTGCTGCATCCCCACACCTCACCACATGGGATTCTGGGCAGCAGAGGCAGTAATGGCATGGGTTCTATGTAGAAGCCATGGAAAAGTCAGACTGCAGGAGTATGCCTTTCAAGGCCAGCCTGATCTACAGAGTGAGTTCCAGGGCAGCCAGGGAACACAGAGAAACCCTATATTTATTTATTTATTTATTTATTTATTTATTTATTTATTTATTTATTATAAAACATTCTGCCTCGATGCATGCCCGCACGCCAGAGCAGGGCGC
>NC_022014.1:2667575-2671958 GCF_000317375.1 Microtus ochrogaster
CAGGCTGGTCTCGAACTCACAGAGATCCGCCTGCCTCTGCCTCCCGAGTGCTGGGATTAAAGGCGTGCGCCACCACCGCCCGGTTTGTTTTGTTTTTTAAGACATGGTTTCTCAGTGTTACAGCTCTGACTGTCCTGGAACTCACTCTGTAGACCAGGCTGACCTCGAGCCCACAGAGATCTGCCTGCCTCTGCCTCCTGAGTGCTGGGATTAAAAGCGTGCCCCACCACTGCCCGGCTGCCTTGCTAAGTTTGGGCATCACTGTATTTGTGGAGCCCTGAGGTTTGCCTATGCTATAAACATCTGAGTTCTCTGCAAAGACTAGTTTGCTCCTAATGCTACAGTTCTTGGTGCCTCCAGAAGAGGGCATGCCAGACCAGGGAGGAGGCTGTAGATCGCCCACTGGGCCTACTGCCTAGGTGCAGTGCTAAGCCACCTGACTTTTATATGGTGACATTGAGCCCAGGCTATGCTAGGGACCTCACAGGGTTGTAATAGAACCCCTCTAGGGTGAGCAAGCATAAATTGGGTGACTTGTACTTAATCTAAGCCTGTCTTCCCCCACAGAGAGAAAGGACGGGACGACTGAGAGACTGCTGGAGTCCTAAACTTACCCAGTACATGACCTTTGTCTTTCTCTTTGCTTGGAGGCGAGGCAGGAGGGTGATGTAGCCCAGCAGCCCAAGATGGGAAGGAAGTAAACCTGGGTGACCTTTAGGGGAGAAATGTAACCAAGAGCTTGTAGTTTCCACTGTAGCTATAGAAACACGGATATAAGGTGTGATGTGTGAGCGTGGATGTTGTCCACGTGGTGTGTGTTGTAGAACGCTGTCCTGCCAGCATAACAGCCATCTTCATCAGAGGAGCTGTAACTCTTCCAAGAGTCTCCCAGGATCAGGCTTGACTGTTGATTCCTTCATAGAAGAAGGGGATAGGGACGGTCACTGGACTCTCTGGCCATTTACTTGTATGCAGCTGTACCCTAAATGCACACAGTCTCATGGGCTGGGGGTATTGCAGGCTAACCGGGGGAGGGGAAATCTTCGTCCATGTCGAGGTGAGAATGTTAGATGGTGCAACTGCTTCAGGGTCACCCACCCTCCCATAAGTAACCCCTTACCTACATTCTGTGTGCTAGTCCAAGAAACTCATTGGTTCCCCACATCTGACTTTGGTTTGTCGTTAGTGCTCTGAGAAGAAGGGGATTGGAGTTTGTTTACATCTCCCCAGAGAGTTTGCTTGACAGTATGTGTGTGCATTGCATCAGCACATATACGTGTCTGTGCACTGTGTGAGCACACACATGTGCATTCCCTAGCTCTGTCCCCTGAGAAGGAACAAGAGTGCAGACACTCCCAGAGCTACATACAGCACCCATCCCCAGATATGGGTTTCTAAGTACATTTGCCAGTGAAAGGAGCTGCACTTCATGGAGATGTTTCTGGACCAAAGGAAACACAATGGGAGCCTGAAATTATGTTGCATAATTAGATAGTGTGAAAGAGATGGGAAGGGAGTCTAAAGACAGAAGCCAGCTAGCAGGAGCCCCCGAGTCCCAGTCAGAACCCTGCATAGCAAATAGAAACTGGGGGAAAAAAATATGTGGAGATTCATTGATTAAAACAGAAAACTGTGAATTAATGTAGTTATAGGTAAGTAAATAAATGATTGAAATTCTGTTAAGAAATCAGCTCGAGTTTTGCCCTCTGCCCTAACTGCACGGCTAGGTGCTCGGTAATTAGAGGGGAAAGGGAGGACTTCTCCTGGGGAAGCTGCCGGCTCCGAATCAAACACAAAAACAAACACCAGGAGCTGAAATGGCAGGCATTTGCGAAGACACGGCTAGAATTCAGTCACAACTATAATGTTAGCATCAGGTGTCTGACTTCAGTCTAACCGTGAGAAATATCGGAAATCCCTGCTTGAGTAACATTCTACAAATGCAGTTCTTAAAAGCTTTGGGGTCAGAAAATCCCGGGAAAGGGACTGACTAGTCCAGGGGTCTGGGTCAAGCCGGCGGGGATAGAGGAGAGGCCAAGTACACCCTGGGATCCCAGTGGCTACAGGGCAGCACCATAGAAAAAATTCTAAAAAAGATGCATTTATTTATTTATTATGTACACCTGCAGGCTGGAAGAGGGCACCAGACCTCATTACAGGTGGTGCTGGGAATTGAACTTGGGCCCTCTGAAAGAGCAGCCAGCACTCTTAACCACTGAGCCATCTCTCCAGCTCAGGATTCCCCCCTCCTTTTTTTAATTATCAAAGAGGAGTTGCCAGTAAAAATCTTAAGGGCTGTCACACAGTCCAAACTCTTAAGTGGTCCAGAAATGAAATTCTTTGAACCAGACACATGGCTTTTCTAGAAGTCTGTGGCTGTATCAAATTGTATGTATTCATGTCTATATGTGTATAAGTGAAGGTGTACATATATGCACATGTGTCATTCCTCAAGCATTGTCTACTTTTTTTTTTTTTTGAGACCAAGTCGCTCACTGGATCAGAACTCACCAAGTAGGCTAAGTAGACTGGCTGGCCAGCAATCCCCAGGCATCCATCCGTGTCCCATTCCCCAGCACTGGGGTTACAAGGGCGTATCTTCACACAGTTTTTTGAGGGGGTATCATGGGGATCACACTCAGGTCCTCATACCTGCTCAGTGAGCCCTTGATTAGCTGAGCCCTCTCCCCAGCTTTCCTGTTGCTAAACATCCCCCATGAATGGAGTCAAACAACAAAATGTCTGCATGACCCTGTGTGCTTGGCTTCTCTCACTTAACACAATGCCGTCAAATTCACGATGTTCTCGAAGGAACTAGTGCTTTCTTCTTCTGCGACCACCAGTCCTTTAATGTGTGACTGCCCCTCACCGTTCACCCGTTCCTCCTGTGGTGGCCAGTTAGGAGTTTCTGCCTTTGGCCGTTCTGAGGAGTTCTGCTGTTAACGTTGTCTTTCTGTGTTTGAATGGTGTCCTCCACTTGACCACCAGAGCAACTCCGCTGAGGTGTGAGGTCTAGGATGGCTAAACACTGGCGTTAACGTGACTGGATTTTTAATCTCCTGAAGACATGCGTGTGGGCCAGTCAGTGAGGGTGTATCCAGAGGGGTTTAAATGAAGAGGAAAGAAAGAACTACCCTGAATGTGAACGACACCGTCCTAGAGATGGGGTCTGGGCTGCACAGAAAAGCAGAAAGTTGGGAGACAGCTGAGATCTGGTCTTCCCCACCCCTCTGCTTCCTGGTTGCATGTGCTATGTGACTAACCACCTCCACTCCCGCCACCATGCTTCTCCACCATCAGGAACTGTGTCCCTTCTCAAACTGTGAGGCAAAACCAATCTTCTCTTCAATTGCTTCTGTGGGTATTTTATCACAGAAACGAGAAAGCAATTAGTACAGGGGCTGCTGGTCTCGAATTCACAGAGTTCCACCTGCCTCTGCCCCTGAGGTGTTGGGATTTAAGGTGTACAACACTCCATCTGGCTCATTTTAACTTTTAGTGACATTTTTTTATCTGTGTGTGCACACACCCCATGGCACATGTGTGGAGACCACAGGACAATTTGCAGGAGTTGGTTCTTTTCTTCCACTGTGTCCCAGGGCCTCAACTCAGGTTGTCAGATTTGGTGGCAAGTGCCTTTGCATACTTAACCATCTGACCTCTAAATTCCTTCTTAGAATAGTCATTCTTGTTCAGATGAAGTAGGATCTTGAGTGGTTTGTATCTATCTGTGTTTCCTAAGTGATAAATAATGCCAGTGTCTTCCCTTGTCCTCGCTGTCATTTGTGAATGTGTGTGTGTCTATGTGTCTGTGAAGTGAAGATGCCTATGAAGAGGGCATCAGGTCCCCAGGAGTTGGAGCACAGGCAGTTTGAGCTGTCCAACATGAGCATGCTGGGAACTGAATCAGGTCCTCTACAAAGGTAGTCAGCCTCTAAGATGACAAGCCACCTCTCCAGCCTCCCCCCACCCCTTTATTTGTTTTAATTATGAATTCTCTTTAATTTTAAAAACAAGGGTTGGAGAGATGGCTCAGTGGCTAAGAGCACTGGCTGCTCTTCCAGAGGTCCTGAGTTCAATTCCCAGCAACCACATGATGGCTCACAACCATCTGTAATGAGATCTGGTGCCCTCTTCTGGTCTGTAGGCATACATGCAGACAGAATAGTGTATAAATAAATAAATAAATAAATAAATAAATAAATAAATAAATAAATAAATAAATCTTTAAAAAAAATAAAATACATAGCCGGGCGGTGGTGGCGCACGCCTTTAATCCCAGCACTCGGGAGGCAGAGACAGGCGGATCTCTGTGAGTTCGAGACCAGCCTGGTCTACAAGAGCTAGTTCCAGGATAGGCTCCAAAACCACAGAGAAACCCTG
>NC_022014.1:2672058-2699179 GCF_000317375.1 Microtus ochrogaster
CCTGTCTCAAAAAACCAAAAAAAAAAAAAAAAAAAATATATATATATATATATATATACATTTATCTTAAAACAAACAAACAAACAAACAACTATGCGTGCTTGTGTGTGTTCATATGTGCAGGTGCTCTTGGAGGCCAGAGACATCAGATCCTCTGGAGCTAGAATTGCAGGCAGTTGTGAGCACCCCGTGAGGGTGCTGGGAAGTGAGTTCAGTCCCTGGAAGCAGTGTGTGTTCCTAACCATTGAGCCACCACTGCAGAACCTTTACGTGCTCTCAACCGCTGGGCCACACAGATGCTTGACAAAGTCCAATTCATCTATTCTTTTCTTTTGTTCCTCATGTTTGGGGAGCATATACCCTAAGAATCCATTGTGCAAACTGAAGGAGTTTCTGGGTTGTTTGTTGGGGGGGGGAGTATCGTTTTGTTATTTGGTTGTTTTTGTTTTTTGTAGATAGGTTCTTGTAGCCCAAATTGGACTCAAAATCACAATCTTCCACCTGAGCTTTCCAAGTGCTAGGCGGGCAGGCCGCACCCCCAGTGGGGCTCCTGATAGTTTCTGTATTCTGTGAGGTGGATATGAGACTTCGTCTCTGTGCAGGGGACCCTGATGTCCCAGCACCATTTGATGAGACTCCTCCTTTCCCAGCGAATGCCCTCAGCACCCTTGTCAGGAGACTGATTAGCATCTACCTGTGGGCTCGCTCCTGGACCTCAGTTGTCTCCCATTGGTCTGTGCGTCTGTGTACATGACAGTGTCACACTGTGGGCTCCTAAAAGTTCATAGGAAATTACAAAATTGGGAATGGGGGTCATTCACCTTCTTCCTGTGTTTTCAATATTTCTTTGACTGGTTGGACTTGGTGACTGTCCTGTGAATTTTAGGGCAGCCCTGTTTTCATTTCTGAAAAAGGAAAAGGCTCCTGGGTTTTGACTACACGAGCGGCAGGAACAGCACTGCTGTTCTCGCCTGGTCAGCTTTCCCATCTGTGCACACGAGACATCTCTCTCCTTGTTTATGTTGTCTTCCATTTCAGCAGTGGTGGCGCACGCCTTTAATCCCAGCACTAGGGAGGCAGAGGCAGGCAGATCTCTGTGAGTTTGAGGCCAGCCCGGTCTACAGAGTGAGTTCCAGGACAGCCTGGGCTACACAGAGAAACCCTGTCTCAAAAAAAAAAAAAAAAAAAAAAAATGAGAGAGAGAGAAAATATGGATCTCTAGTTTCAATAAAACATATTTGGGGGCTGGAGAGATGGCTCAGAGGTTAAGAGCATTGCCTGCTCTTCCAAAGGTCCTGAGTTCAATTCCCAGCAACCACAAGGTGGCTCACAACCACCTGTAAAGAGGTCTGGCGCCCTCTTCTGGCCTTCAGGCATACAGACAGAATATTGTATACATAATAAATAAATAAATAAATAAAAAATAAATAAATAAATATTTTTTTAAAAAAACATATTTGGGGTTCCCTCCAACAAGTTGACTTGGGGAGTGGAAATCTGAAGACCTAGGAAGTGGGAAGGTATCATAACAGGCCTCCAAGTCCCATCATCCAGGATACCCCCAGAGTAGCTAGGACAAGCCATTTGGTACCTCAAGTCTCAGTTTTTCATCTCTGAAAGGGCTACAGTCAGTCTGTATTATGGGGATTTGACTAAGGAAGAGAGAGACCACACTTATCAACAATTCACACACATGAGGAAAGAAACTGGCCTCAGCTGTGCAAAGGCCAGCATTTCATGGGCTGTCACCCAGGCCACAAGTGTTATGTGAGGCTGGACAGAGTGGGGGCCTCAGAGCAAGTTTCCCTTCTCCCACGTGGTCTTGCTGCCTCTTTTCCTTCTCTCCCTCCTTGTTTCTGACAGGTCAGAGCAGAGTTTTAGGCATAGGGCTATGAACAGGGCCTGGCTGTGGACCTCAGAATACTGGCATCCTTGGGACAGGATCCAATCTCCCTATACACAGAGGTCAGGAAGAATGGTGTCCAGGACCAGGGTTTCACTGGAATCCTCTACCCAGCCTAGGCCAGAGCCAGTCATGCTGAGGGTAGATGATGGCCTTCAACCCTGCCCTCCAGCACCCAGAGGGCTCTCTGATGACCGTCAGGACTGTCAGAAATCCAGGTCCGGCCTGGTGAAAGAAGCCAGGTTGGCTAAGCTTGGTCCAGCAGGCCTGACTCAAGGAGACACCATCAGTACAAATGTCCCCAGAGAACAGGGTTAGCTGAGCCCGTCCCAGCCACCTGGGACTCTGCCCACCATGACGCTCTTTCCTTCACCCACAAGACTGCACCACTATTTCCCTGAGGAAGGTGCAAGTTCCCGTTACGGAAAACCACCTTTGAGACTTGAAATGTCACAAAGGTCTCAGTACAGGGGATAATGTTCATACTGTCCATGATGACATGCTGTGAGCAGGAAATGACAGACACAACCCCTGCCAGGTGTTCCTACATCCCCTCATCATCCGGCCGCCTTCACCCAGCCTTGACAAGAGTGCTGACCCTGTTCTCTCTAGGGCTACCCCAGAGAACCTTTGGTCTGCAAAGTAAAAGACACCTGGCTGCAGGCAGATGTGACCAGCGGGAGTGACAGCTGTGCACAGGCCTGGCATCTACACTTGGATCACACATTACTTGGACTGGGTCCACTGCTATGTCCCCCAAGGATTCCTTCCAGGATCATGGCAGATCCAGACCCATACCATTCCCAGAACACTGCTTACTGCCTTGGTAACATCCCTGTCTTCCTGTCCCATCATCTTCCCTGTCCCCCTGCTCCTCATCAACTCTGCTCTACCCGACCCCTGACCACTCCTGTCCCTGCCACCCAGGAACCTTCAGTGTGCGGTCAGCTGCCCTCTGTATCTCATTAAAGTGCATGGAAGCAGCCATGAGTTTTGCTGCGTTCCTTTTCAGGGCTCTCGGGTCATTGCTATCATTGTACACATAGGTGTCCTGTGTCCAGAACCTGCTGGCTTGGAATGGCTGGCATCTTGGGTCAGATCTCCATTTGTCTAGACAACAGAAAACTGCTCCCTTGGGGAAATGTGTCTCCACCTCTCTTCAATAGTCAGAAGAGTGACAAGTGCCTGTCCGTGCTGTTACTGACACTGGCTGTCCCTCATCATGTCTGCTCATGTGCGTGTGTCTCTGTGTGTGCACACATTGTGGGAACCAGACGTCAACCTCAGCTATCACTTTTTTCTTTCTTTTCTTTTTTCTTTTTTTCTGAGACAGCATTTCTCTATTTAACTTTGACTGTCCTGGAACTTGCTCTGTAGACAAGGTTGGCCTTGACCTCATAGAAATCCAATTGTCTCTGCCTCCTGAGTGCTGAGACTACTGAGAACTCAAGAACAATGGCAATGGGTTTCTGACCCTACTGCACGTACTGGCTTTGTGGGAGCCTAGGCAGTTTGGATGCTCAACTTACTAGACCTGGATGGAGGTGGGGGTTCCTTGGACTTCCCACAGGGCAGGGAACCCTGATTGCTCTTCGGGCTGAGGAGGGAGGGGGACTTGATTGGGGGAGGGGGAGGGAAATGGGGGGCGGTGGCGGGGAAGAGACGGAAATCTTAAATAAATAAATAAATAAATAAATAAATAAATAAATAAATACGTGCCACCACTGCCTGGCTTGTGTCATTTTTTTAAAACAAGGTCTCTTGCCTGGAGCTTACTCAGTTAGCCTAGGTTGGCTCATCGGTATGTTCAAGGGTCCTCTGTCTCAATTCAAGTCCTCATACTTACAAGGCACAAACTTTGCCAACTGAGTCACCTCCCCAGCCCTGACTGTGTCCCTCTGGAGACTTTAATGACACTGAGGAAATGTCACACAGAGCACCAGCACCCTGACTAGGAGAACTGCCACTCCTCCACCTGAACTTGACACCCAAAGGACCTGGTCCTCATGCTTGTCTCATCTGATGTCACACACGTACTGGTTGTCCCCTGTCTCCCAGTGGTTCTTTATTAGATTTTTTAAAGATCCAGTCTCACTATGTAGCCAAAGCTGACAACCAACTCATGATCATCCTGGCTTAGCATCCCGAGTGCAGAGATCGCAGGTGTGCACCACACACCAGCAGTGCAGGGGTCACAGGTGTGCACCTCCTCCAGCAGTGCAGGGATCACAGGTGTGCACCTCCTCCAGCAGTGCAGATATCACAGGTGTGCACCACCTCCAGCAGTGCAGGGATCACAGGTGTGCACCACACCCAGTAGTGCAGGGATCGCAGGTGTGCACTGCCTCCAGCACCTTTATTGGACATTTGTGCAACTTCCCGGGTTACGCCCCTATAAATAACGTCGGGATTGCTTTGAGACCCTAGGGCTGCTCAAGTCTGAGGCTGCTCCCTGTTGGCAGGTTCCCGGTGAATCCTATGACAATGCCACCCTGTATGTGGGGAGATGGTTTACTGTGTATTATTGGCCAGCACTGTCACAAATGTGAGTCAACATGAATCGTGACTGCATAATGAGGCAGATACATGCTATACAGCATGTGCAGAGGTATTTGCCAAAACAGGATGAGCGTATCACTGGCCTCTTCTAAAAATAGCCCGATTTTTAAAAATCTGTTCAACAACACAGCTGCCCTTGCTGTTTCGTGCACTGTGTTCCCTTCCTCTCCCATGTGCTGTTAACATGAGAGGGGCTGCTCCTAGAGATGGAAGATGTCAGTGTTGTGGCAAGGCTCTCTCTCTCTCTCCCTGCTGCCTGTAGACCAGCATGTAAAGTTCTCAGCTACTGCTCAGTACCATGATCTTCTTTATGCCGTAATGATCATGGACTAACCCTCTAAACCTGTAATCAAGCCGGGTGGTGGGGATGCACATTTTTAATCCCAGCACTCAGGAGACAGAGGCAGGTGGATCTCTAAGTTTGGGGCCAGCCTGTTCTACAGAGTGAGTTACAGGACAGCCAAGGTTACATGGAGAAACCTGTCTCAAAAAAAAAAAAAAAAAAAAACCAACAAACAAAATCCCCATAAAAGAATCCCCAATCAAATGCTTTGTTTTATGAGTTGCCTTGGTCATAGTGTCTCTTCACAGCAATAGAACAGTGACTTGGGTTCCTGAGGAGGACCTGGGTTGACTCTGCACAGCCAGCCTGCCCACTCTGACCGAGAACTCTGTGTGCACATCCTAATCGCATGGAGTAGGAACCTTCGCTCATATCCTTCCCTCCACAACATGTCAGCTCTTCATGGGTTGTCACTGACCATGTCACGGGGAATCTTCCTGAGAATACTGCCATAGAGTGTGTGTGATGGACTCAGAGAGGACAACGGTTAGGCCCTAGGAAGCCAGAGCTCTACATGTGAGGTTAGGGGCACAGGGCATGCACCACATTGGGTTTTCATCACTGCATATGTCAGAGAGATGCACTGCTGCCAGCAACCATTCACAGATACATGCTCAACCCTCCTAGTTGGGGCCAAAGGGCAGCCTGAGGCAAGTGAGGACCCTGGAGGAGGGGACAGCTCCAACCTCACTCTTGTACAGAATCCCCGAGACAGAAAGACCAGAGCCCTAAGAGCAAGTAGCCACCATGGCTCACAGCAAACTCATTTAGCCCATGACCCTGGGAGACCCAGTAGTTGGGATGGGGTCACCAAGGCCGAGTTGTGACCTCCCTCTGTCCTTCTGTCTGGTGAGAACAAAGGGAACGCATGGCTGCACAGATGGAATTTCTTCCTGGACAGCAGACCTGGGATCCAAGGTGTCAAGAACTTTGCAGGCAAACACAGGAAATAACAGTTTTAATGCCTGGAATCACTTTGGATGACATTGCCTTGGATCAAACCTGTACTTGCATTTTATTTCTTAAATTTAACATCTGGCATGACTGACAGGAAAATTTTCTGTCTCAATACCAATAATATGATTTCCACCATGTTCTTTCCAGAAAATTACAGTTCTTTATCATTCTCATTAAGTTCAATTAATACATGTAAATACTAATTTCCTACTTTGTAAATATGTGGTGCACAGAATATCAACATTATAATACGTTCGAATATTATATAGTTGTTATTGACTATCAACTTTTTTAATCAAGTAAAATTAATTGAGGTCATTTTAGCATTAAGACCTAAGCAAAGAACTGTAGTAGATTAACATTTTTATGTCTTATGAAAAGCAACACATTCCTAATTCTGAATTAACATGGTGAGACATTTCAAGGTACAATTAATTTGTGTACTAAAGATGAACAGTTATGAAAATAAAAAAAATGTAGGTAGTCGTCTAATCTTTGCTATCTCTTTCCAATGTTTCTGTTTGAAATCATTAATAAGCAAAGAAACTGACCAATTCCCTAATGATTATATATATATATATATATATATATATATATATATTATGCTTTTTAAAAGTGAACAATAAATCTCCTGTGACCTTCCAAAAAAAATTTTGCAGGGAACTAGGTGACAAAGTAAAGAGGAGACCAGGCCCCTCATGTTAGAGGCAAACAGAAATGGGACAGGCGAGGGCCCTAAAGGTTCCTCCTATGGGGACCTGTGATGGCTCTAGGGTTCCGGACTCAGGGAATCTGTTTCATGAAGGATACGCCCCTAAAACTGAGTGACATCAGGTTCCTGGACCAGGCAGGATGGCCTGTGGGGACGCATCTGTGCTGGGGTGAGCTGACACCTCCCCAAATAGCCCATCCTTAGAGTACACCTGAGGGAGGAGCCCTGGCTGTCATACAGAGCACGCGCAGAGCTAGGTCAAACATTTGGCATGCATTCTTTTTTAAAGATGTATTTTATTTTCAATAATGTGGGGAAAGCCATGTGTGCACATGGGTACAGGTGCTGCCAGAGGAGAGCATTTCATGCCCTGGGGCTGGAATCATGGGCCATTGCAAATCACCCATATTTGGGCTATCTGCAAAAGCCCCATGTGCTTTCAACTGCTGAGGCATCCCTCCAGACCCTACTACACAACCCGGAGCCTTGGCCATGGGACAGGCAGACCCCAAACACCCACATCGTGCCCCATAATGTCATATATGGGAGGAGGACTGAACAACTCTCTTCAGCCTCAGTTTCCCCACACCTAAGAAGGAATCCCTGATCTACAGGGTATCAGTGAAATTCTCAAAATCTACCCAAGATTGGGAACTGAGGAAAGCCCTGTACTCTGCCCCCGCCACACCCTCTGGCCACACCTCCTGGTCACACCTCTGGCCACACCTCCTGGTCACACCTCCTGGCCCACACCCCTGCCAGCCAGACAGAAAGTCCTGCTCAGGCAGCTAGAGACTGGACCCCTCTGACCTGAGGTGGAGTAGGGAGACCCAGGCTGGGTGTGGGAACAGGGACACTGAGGAAGGTGCCTTGTCACAGATGCCTAGGCTCATATAGAACTTTCTGAGGAGCCCCTGAGGCTGGACTCCTAGATGTAGAAAAGTGTGTCCTGCAGGACCAGAAAGGCTGCCTGGAGGGGGCACTGCAGCCTTCCCACACTGGGGAAGAGAAACTCAGGTTTCAGTGAGGACCACTCCGTCCATCCTACCTGGCTGCAATCTGCCTCTGAGCTGGTCCCTTGCTCTCTGGCCTCCATGTGAAGACAAATGGAGGTTACAGCTCTTCCCTGCCATATGCAGCAGGATTGGGGGGGGGGGGACATCAGTCGACCTACCTCCTCCTTCACCCCACCTTAGAGCAGATACAAGACCTAGGGCCAGTCGGAGTGGTCTTGTCCCCACAATAGACAGACTCCATGGTTTTCTGGACCAAACTGAGAAAGGACTGGCTCCTTCAGAATCTTCGACTCCCTTCTGCTCCTCTCACTTGTTCTCTTTACCTTCATCCTCCCGTTCTGTGCAGCGAAACCCGTTCCCCATAGAGCGTTTAAATGTTTAAAAGCCTTTGATTCAAAACATACATTATGTAGAACTCAGGAAGCAATTAAAAACACAAAATAAAAAAACATTTGCACATTCACCAAAAAAGGATATGCAAATAGAAAATATGGACATGTGGTGAAATGTACACTGTTAGCCCTGACAAAGATGCAAACTAGAAGCAGGGAGAAGAGAGCTGGAAGGGGGGCACAGTTGGCTGGGAGGGGGCACAGTTGGTAGAGGGCTCGTCTAACGTGCGGGAGGCCCTGTGCTGGACTCCCCAGTCCAGATCACTGATGCGGTAATGGTGATTTTCAACTCAACAGGCCGGCCTGAGAGAAGGGCCTCTGGACATCCAGCGGGGAATTACCTTGTTACACTGGTTTAGGTGGGAAGGCCTATTGACTGTCGGAGGCACGGCTCTCTGGCTGGGCTCCTGGACTATAGAAACGCAGAAGGAGAGCTGCGCAGCCTGCATTCGTTGCTCTGCCCCTGGACTGGCGCTATCACCTGATTATTGCTTGCCTCTGGCCCCTACCTCCATGCCTTCCCCACAGCGATGGAGCGGACCTTGAACTGGGGACCAGAACAAACACTTCCACCTTTAAATTGCTCTGTTAAGGTGTTTTTTTATCAAAACAACAGTGAAAATGAAGCTAAGACATCTGGTGTGGCGGTGTG
Organism: Microtus ochrogaster; assembly: GCF_000317375.1. NCBI lineage: Eukaryota > Metazoa > Chordata > Mammalia > Rodentia > Cricetidae > Microtus > Microtus ochrogaster. The sequence continues at coordinate 2,680,593 of NC_022014.1, forward strand.
AACATGCAATCCTAGCTCTTAGAAAATGAAAGCAGGAGGTTTAGGGGTTTAAGGCCAGCCTGGGCTTCATGAGGCTCTGTCCCCAAAAAAGGAAAGGACGCAGAGCCAGCCATGATGACTCAGTGTTGTAAGCCTAGCACTCTGTAGCCTGAAGTAGGAGAATCGCTGTGAGTTTGAAGCTGTCCTGGTATATGGAAAGAAACCCTGTCACCGGTGAAACCTGGGAAGACACTCTGAATGACCCCCAGAATTCCTGAAGTCAAGGAGATGGTGGATACGGAGAACTGAGAACCCCAGCCCTGGCCACAGCCAACAGGATGTGATCACGGCTCCGGACTTGGGAGTTTTGTATCCTTTAAACATTCTGTGTGAGTCCACAGTCACAGTTGGTGCTCCTCCAAGAGAAACATGTGTTCACACAAAACACAAACTGCTAAAGCAGCGTTACTCCCAAGAACCGTCCTTGGAAACAGCCCAAACGTCCATCAACCTGTACCCAGATGAGTAAATCCTGCGGATTTCTTCAGGGTACTGTCCCAGCTGCAAGGGAAGAGCCGGGACACTTGTGTCACATGCATGTGCTCAGAAGCAGTAAGCAGGGAAGACCGGAGCCTGGAGGCACAGATCTACCTTCCCAGCCACAGGGGAAACTGGGGGTGTAGCCTAGTGGTAGAGTGTCCACCCAACACATGCAAGGCCCGAGAACAGACAGTGGATTGAGTCCTCCTGGGCAGGCCTAAGGGCCTCCGCAGGCTGAGGAAGGTGGTCACTCCCTAGAAAGCAATCTGGCCTCCTGCCCATCAGGAGCACCAGAGTGTATGTCAGGCCAAACTCAACAGGTTGATAGGATCCACTTCCATCGAGGTCCTGAGGGCTGTGCAGTATGTCTGTGTTACTAAGCCCCTAGCCTGTGAGGTCCCATAGGACCATAGGAGGAGGGAGGGTGCTGGGAGTCTAGCAAAGCATGGTGTGTACCACACCCTGTTGTCAGGTAGAAAGGTCCCAGGTCCCAAACCCTGCCTCCCATCACTGCCCTCACACATCCCATCCCAGACCCAGCGCTGTCAGAGTGCATGCCGGGCTATTCGCCTTCGTTCTGCCAGCAACCCGTAAAATAGTAAATAAAAGCCAATAAAAAGAGTGGGCACCCTCCCACCAGAGCTTTGGCATGGGAATTTGAGGCCAGCCGGGCCACGTAGATCTCCCTTCTCCAAAAGAAAGAAAACTGGAAGACAAAACGACCCTGGAAGGAGTGGGGAAGGCTGCTCTCTCTCTGCGGAGCACAAACAGGCTTGGGCTTCTGCCTGATGGCCAGGTAGGTCCCTTGCACACCTGACAGGCACCCCAAACTACAGTGGCCGTCTCACACCCTGCAGCACCACCTGGAGGCTCTCTGGTGCACAGCTAAGAGTGTTTTCCAAGGATTTACTCTGCCGCCCACGGTAGCTTGTCCAGTTCTCAGCTTTCAGCAAAAGCCGCCTTTTCTTCTCTTGTTCTCTCCTTAGAGCCATGTCCAAGTCACACATGGCAGAGACAGATGTGCACAGGTAGCAGGGCTCACCTCCCCTTCGCCTCCCTCAGTCCCAGGCATGCAGGTCCTGAGTGTGGGACAGAGAAGCTACAGTGATCCCGGGGAGGATCTCTGCTAGAGAACTGGGAGCTGGTGCAGGGGTGGACACAGGTGGCTGCTTGCTGATATTCGGGGCCCACAGCAGGCCACAGAACTGGCTTGTTCTCAGTCACCTTTGAGCACAGCCCACCCCTACTACCCTCCTCAGTAAGATACCGAAAGGTGTATGTGGTAGGGGCGAGACCACCCTTGCAATCCCCCCTCTTTCTCATCTCTCAGGTGAACTCTGACTGGGTCTCTTCTCACGCCCCTGCAGCCTTCATTCATCTCTCTTAGTCTTGGATTAGTCCCAACCAGGCTATGACCCTGTCCCCTATGTACCACAGACCTGACACCCTGCTCACTGCCCCATGCCTGTGGGCATCCTCCTTGGGACGCTCAGAATCTGCTCTAGATGAGACTAGTTGCGCCAGCCCCATCCTGGCTTGCTGATCCCTCATTAGGCTGCTCAGACACCTGCTTGCTGAGCCTGGGGCTCTGGCGGAAGGGTGCTGAGGCCAGGGCTTACTTCCCAGCTCCATCTTCCTTAGGTGACCGTGTCCATACGGTCTGAGTATCTGAATCTACAGAGTCCCAGCATAGAATGAACGTGGGGATGAAGGATGAGGACTTCCTGTGAGTCCCCTGATCCCAGGGACATTGTGCCACTGGTGATGGCTGAAGTCTTTTGTCGGGCTGAAGATCTCCCCCGGCCCCAAACTCTTTGTGCACAGTGTAACCACCCATTCTTGGGATGCCAAGATATTGAGGCCCAACAGTGACTGTCTAGCTACCCGGCCAGGACAAGGACACAGTACAAACAGGTTTAGCAGAGTGGGCAGATGATTCTGTCAACATATAGTAAACAACATCTGTAGGCCTCTTTTCCAAAGAAGAGGAGATGCAAACTCACACAAAATCCTGAGCTTAAATGTGCGCAGAACCTTTATTAAGACCAGCCAAAAGTTCAATAGCTGCATGCCTAGCAAATCCCACTCCTCTCTCCCTCGAGCTGAGAGCACCCACCCAGCCAGCCATCCTCCATGCTTTCTTCCCTGGGTCAGGGATGTCCAGATTCCCAGAAGGACAGGGGACTGGACAGGTTCAGGAGACCACACAAAGGCTGAAGCAGTGGATTCTGGGAGAGGTTAGCCAACTCATCTGTTGATCAGTAGGAGGCCGGCAGCTGAGCTCAGGAGAACAACTTCATCTGACCAGTGATCCAGGGCAGGAAGGACTGCACGCGGGCATAGACCCCAGGGATGTCTCTCAGGGCACAGCCGTAGCCCCAGCTCACCACTCCCACCAAGTTCCAGGAGCCTGCCACCCTGCAGACCAGGGGGCCACCTGAGTCACCCTAGAAGAGGAAGAAGCCTCAGTAAGTACTGACCTTGGAGTGGGGATGGGAACAGGAAGGGGGGCGTTGATGAGACTCACATAGCAGGCCCCACGGCCTTCGCTGCCAGCACACAGCATATCATCCTGGATGAATTTATAGTTATGGTTCCAGTGCCTGGTGGCATTGTGGTATAACTGCTCACAGACGGCATTGTCCACTATCTTCACCCGAACCTGCTGCAGGCGGTAGGGAGGTGGCAGTGATGCTGGGGAGAGAGGAAGCCAGGCTGGTGGCGCATACCTCCTACCTGTCCACTACCCTGCCTTTCCTCCTGGGAGCTGAGAATAGCTCTATCCCTACCCAAATCCATCCCTGGAATAGTGTGTGTGGGAGACACCAATCTGTGAGATCCATGTCCAACTCCAATACCTAGGAGGCTAAAGATGGATTCTGTCTCCTTATAGGGGCTGGCGAGATGGCTCAGCAGGTAGAAGTGCTTGCTGTCAATTCTGAAGACCTGAGTTCAAGCCCAGGGACTCAGAAGGAGAAAACATTCCTGCGAGATGAGTGCCGTGACACACATGCCCCCCAAATAGATACAAAAATAATGCAACAAAAATCTGTCTGCCTATAGTTCAAGGACCAAAGAGTATTCCTAAGAAGAGAGAGAATGGGGGACAGGAAGGAAGAGGGACTTTCCCCCTCAGAGTCTTGGGTTCTGGGCCCAGCCATGCCATTGGCCTCAGGTGCAGAGCTCTGATGAACATCTAAAGTGTCTGGCAGGCGATGAAAGGAGACAGAAACAGAGAACCACATTGGAGCACTGGACATAATTCTCAAGGTCCAAATCAGGAGCATAAGGAGAGAGAGCACGAGCAAGGAACTCAGGACCGCAAGGGGTGCACCCACACACTGAGACAATGGGGATGGTCTATTGGGAACTCACCAAGGCCAGCTGGCCTGGGTCTGAAAAAGCCTGGGATAAAACCGGAGTCTCTGAACATAGCGGACAATGAGGACTACTGAGAACTCAAGAACAATGGCAATGGGTTTCTGATCCTACTGCACGTACTGGCTTTGTAAGAGCCTAGGCAGTTTTGATGCTCAAGTTACTAGACCTGGATGGAGGTCGTCGGGGTTCCTTGGACTTCCCACAGGGCAGGGAACCCTGATTGCTCTTCGGGCTGAAGAGGGAGGGGCACTTGACTGGGGGAGGGGGAGGGAAATGGGGGGCAGTGGCTGGGAAGAGACGGAAATCTTAAATAAATAAATAAATAAATAAATAAATAAATAAATAAATAAAGTGTCTGGCAGAAACATCCTGAGGCACTCTGTATTCATCAGTACCTCCCATTTCCCTCCTGCATCCTGCTCCCTAGGACCCCAGTGCCACCCACCCGGAATCCTCAGATGGCAAGTGTGTTCCCACAGCCCAAACCTTTCCTTGATACATACCGAACATGTGGGCCATGCCCCAGCCAGTCACCCAGCATGGGTACCTCGAGTTGACCTCGAGAGATCCAGAGGTCAGTTTGACAGGCTTGATGTTGGCAGAGCAGTCCAGGGGTTTCTCCAGCCGGAGCAGAGCCACATCTGAACCCAGGCCAGCATTGACATAGTCCTGGTGTATGATGACCTGGCTCACTCTCAGCAGCTCCTTGCCCCCATAGAGGTAGACATCCCCAGCATGGATCCGGAAGGATGAAGGGTCAGCATCTCTCCTGAGGGCAGAAAGAAACTGTGACGACATATTCTAGTACGGTGGGGGCGTTGGCCCCGCCCTTCCGATTTACCCCTCATCCTACCCAGCACTGGATGGCAAAGGAACTCACTTGTGAATGCAGTGGGCAGCAGTCAACACCCACTGTGGGTGAATGATGGAGCCCCCACAGATGTGCATCCAGGAGGCCGTGTAGTAGTTGTAGATCCTTAGGCTGACCTGCCATGGCCACTTCCCCTGTGGGGCGCTGTTACCCCCCACGATGCCCACCAGTACATCCTCAGACACAGGTTCTGCAAGCAACAAGTAAAATGTCAGGGGACCAGTGCCCAACCTACCACCTACACTAGGATAGAGCAGGTCACACGTATGTCCCCAGCACTCTGGGGACTAGGCTTTATGTAGCCAGTGTAGAAAGAATGGGTTGCATGGGTTAGAACTCACCTGGGGTTCCAGCAGTGGTACACCCAACAAAGAGGAGGGTCAGACCCAGCAGGCGCCACATCTGTACAGAGACAAAGAGAGTACGTGAACGGGGTGGCTTCCATCAGGCTGGAGAGAGCTGGAGCCCCTGCATGGATCTGGGAGAAGACAGAAGCATGGAAGGGCATGAAGGAAGCCAGGCTTGCCTGTGATGAAGAAGACTGGAACCCAGAGATGAGCATCTGGAAGGGAGGAGGCTGATGCCTTTACTATGCCAGGTCTCGGGAGCTCCCTCCTGCCAAGGCTTCTCGGCCCCTTTATTCTCAAGCCCCAGGAAGTGAGCAGGACCTCTGCTCTAAGGAGGGGCTGGAAGGAAGTGGCTTTTAACCTCAGGCAGGGACTGTTGGGAACTATGTCCTTCCCTGGGTCCAGGCACCCAGAATAACAGTCATAAGGGTGTCACCGTCTGCTCAAAGCAACACAATGGGGAAGTTTGGAGGAGGAGTGCCTACTTCACCCCAACTTGCAACATGGGGGTCCAGGGAAGATAACCCTCTTCAGCTGTGTAGGTGACACTCAGACCCGGGTTAACCAGCCCCCCCCATGCTAAGTGCGTATAATCATGCTATCGACATTACAGGGAAGCTTCTGCCCAAGGCTCTCCCTGGGCCTACAGTGTCTAGAACATAGGTCCCAAATACACTTCACAAAAAACTACCCTGAATAGCTGAAAACCTTGCCACCAAGAACACTAATAGGCAGAGTTTACAGCATGGAACCCAGGACCCATTCTTTGTAGCAGTTGTAGGAGTGTGAAGCCCAAAGATACCAAAGCAGTGTGGGAGCCAGCAGCTCGCACACTCCACATCCTTGCCGGCAGCAGCTCCATCTTGAGTTTCTCCTCCACAAATCTTAGCATCAGACATGCCCTGGAACCACCATGGGCTCTGGCAGAGCTCTCTCCCAATTTGTGGCTGGTAATTCTGTGTGTGAGAGAGATGTGGGTCAGTCTGATGTAGTCCAAGATGGCCTCGGGCTCAGTACGTAGCCTAGGATAACCTTGAACTTCTGATTCTCCTGCCTTTACCTCTCTATCTCCCAAGTACTGGGATTACAGTTGTGTGCCAACTATGCCTGGTTTTATGCATTGCTGGGACATTTTAGGCAAGTAATCTACCCATTTCCAGCCTCTGGCAGTTCTTTCCTTCTGGAGGCAGGGAGGGGACGGTGAGACAGGGTTTCTCTGTGTATCCCCTGGCTGTCCTGGAACTCGCTCTGTAGACCAGGCTGGCTTCAAATTCAGAGACCCTCATACCTCTGCCTCCTGAGTGCTGCAATTAAAGGTGTGCACCACTACAGCCTGGCCCTCTGCAGAGCAGTTCTTTTACCTACAAAGTTCCCAGCTTTGGAACACTGGGGACAGTTCAAGGCTCCATGTGGGAACCTAAGGGGCCTATCTCCCATACTCAGGGTCAGATTCCTAGGCTTGCCATGGTTCTGTCCCTTCACTCACACTACCCAGAAGAATGAGGCTCCTTTGTGGGCTCACCAGCCCCATGGCAACCTCCTCTTTTTCAGCCACCATGATACCATCTTTCAGAAAGGGTCCCATCAGCTGGGCGATGGTGGCGCACGCCTTTAATCCTAGCACTCGGGAGGCAGAGGCAGGCGGATCTCTGTGAGTTCGAGACCAGCCTGGTCTACAGTGCTAGTTCCAGGACAGGCTCCAAAGCCACAGAGAAACCCTGTCTCGAAAAACCAAAAAAAAAAAAAAAAAGAAAAGAAAAGAAAGGGTCCCATCAGTCACTGGAAACATGTTCCTGCTCTTTTCCCAAGGTGTCGCAGAAAGCAATGACCATCCCTGCTCAGAACTTGAGGTCTCCAAGCTCTGAGAAAGTGGCTTTAGGTTTCAGGTAGTACTGATGGAATAGCACACCCGGTTGTTCGGGGCTGGCTCTCTCTGGGGAGTATGGAGGAAGCAAGGGAGATGCATATCTGACCTAGGTCCTCATACAGTGAGATCAAGTCCTGAGTGCTTGGACTAAGTGTACAGAGAACCTGTGCATGGGGACAGTGTGAGTCCGGCGGCCCCATAATGGGTCAGGGTGCTTTGGGAGAATCATGTAAGCCTAGCATCAGGGCATAGAGTGCTTGGCCCTGGGACCCTTGCACTGTAGCAAGGAAGGGGGGGGGACTGTGAGGTGGGAATCGCAGTCTGAAAGGAAGTCTAGCTGTGGTGTAGCCTCGAAACCTGCATGGACCATCAAGACTGGAAACAGCTAGCCAGATGTGGTGGCACACACCTTTTATCCCAACAGAAAGAGAGAACATGTGGATCTCTGAGTTTAAAGCCAGTCTGTCTAAATCACGAGCTCCAGGCTAGTCAAGGCTACACAGTGGGACCCTGTCTCAAACAACAAAACAAAGTAAGACTGGGAATGGCAAAAGAGGGAGAAGTAGGTTCTCCTAGACAAGAGATGCTTGTTTTTGCAGTTGCGTGCGAGTACAGACAGCAGGTGAGTTCAGGGTTGGCCCCTTTACGTCTCCCAAGGAGCCTAGCAAAACCTGGGGAGTGACCCACGAGATCACTCAAGGAAAACCATTTCCTGCTTCCTGTGGCTGTTGCAAGCCCAGGGTGCCTTATCTGGGTAAGATCACCTGAGGCCCCCATGAGTGGTCCTGCTGTCACTGTTAGGCAACAAGACCTGGAGACAGGATACCTGGCCGCCCTGATAGAGACGGGACCAGGCCACCATGAACGAGCACATCCAGCGATAGGATCAGAGAGAACTAGGGGGCCCAGGATCTGGGTCAGGTAGCCGTTAGCTCAGGAGCCACAACCTAACACATGAGAGGTCCTGTCCAAGTTCTGGGTTCGGGGATGCCGTTAGGTGAAGGATGTGGTTGCTCAGGGCTGGTGTTGCAAGAGGTGCTGGGCCATCATTGTCTTGGAGTAAAATGACTGGAGTTGTCAGGACACTTAAACTACAGCTGATCAGAGGCTCAGGCAAGGTTTTCCAATGTCTCCAAATATATCCCAGCCTATGCTCAAGGGAAACATGGATTATTGTTGAGCCAGCTCCTGGGTTAGGGACAGTACTTTTGCAAGACCCCAAAAGTCCTCCTCTTGAGTTCTGGGTGATCCAGGAAGAAATATACATTGTCCACATGATTAGATTTTGTTACAGGAGTGCCTCCTTGTTAGTCCCAGCTGCCTGGCTAGCTAAGACCCGAAATAAGCACACAAAAACTGTATTAATTAAATCACTGCTTGGCCCATTAGCTCTTGTTTCTTACTGGCTAACTCTTAAATATTAATTTAACCCATTTCTATTCATCTGTGTATCACCATGAGGCTGCGGCCTACCAGCAAAGTTTCAGCACATCTATCTCTGGCAGCTCCATGACTTCTGTCTGACTCTGCCCTTCTTCCTCCCAGCATTCAGTCCAGTTTTCCTGGCCTACCTAAGTTCTGTCCTATCAACAGGCCAAGGCAGTTTCTTTATTCACTAATGGTAATCACAGCACACAGAGGGGACTCCACATCAATATTTGCTCAGTCACATGTGATGCTGACTGGTTCCCAGCATTCTCAGGTTGACGTTGAGGGAGCAGAAACAATTTCAGTCACTGGTGAGGGAGCCCTGGCTGTGAAGCAGCATGTCAGAATACCCCTGACTAGTATTGGAGGCTGCCTTAATGGATGTTCAGTCTGAGCCTTGAACAGATGGGACGTTAGCCTGGGAGTCGGGAACAGAGCAGAATGTCCCTGGGATTGAGATGAGCTAGTGTCAGGGAAAAGCCTGGGGTCTTGACAGCTCTACCTCACAAAGCTGGTCTCAACGTACTGACTTGTCTTCAGTGCCCAGGGCCACACTTGCCCTGTTCTCTTCTCATGGCACCAGGCTCAGAGGTGAGCAGGGGGAAAGGTCCAGGGTTGACACTCTCAGTGCTTGGTCCTCAGCCTGTGTTTTCTGAGTTGTGTGGCCTTAGGGAAACCATTATCTCCTCTGCTCCTAATCTGGAGTACAGGGACAATCTCCCCTGCCTTGGGAGGAAAGAGCTGTGCCCAGTGAGTGTGACACAGGAGTGTCCCCAGGTAATGTCCCGGGAGTTATTATTGGTCATTGTTTTTTTGAAAACGGGTTTACCAAGAACATTCCAGAAAGGGTTCTGACACTAATAGAATCCTAAAAGGTTTGCTTACGCCGAGATTTCACTAGAGACCAGCCAGCTGTGTGTTCACAGAAGCACCTGTCAAAGGCGTCAGGGCACAGTGGGCTCGGCCCTGAGGAAGGCCAGGCTTGGCTGAAACATCTCTGTGCAGACTGCAGCAACATTCAGTTATGATCTTCTCCATTTAATTTTCTTGTCTTTTACATTTAATTGTCTCATCTTTTAGAGAGCATTTTGCTTTTTAAAAAAGCAGCAATGTCAGACCGGGGACATAACTCAGTGCCAGAGTCCTTGTCAGCCCAAGACTCTGGCTTCAACCCCCAGCACTGTAACAGAAAGAACAAAAACAAACAAACAAACAAACAAAAAACACCAAATCAACAATGTCCATTAATGAAAACTCATCTGCTTCCCTGTAGATAAGGATAGGGCTGGAGCCATTTGTGAGAAAGGATGAGTGTAAACCAAGTCCAGCTCTCAGACTTCAAACCACCTAAGTGTGTGCCTCTCTAGACACTGGCCTGCAGGCACCAGCTACCCTCAGCCCCAGATGCCCCAGCAGAGGACATTACACCTAGGGCTCCTGGGACATGTAGAAGAAGGCATGTCAGCCACTCAGCCTGGTGAGGGTGCCTCCACAGACCTGCTACCCTCATTTGCTGTGGATGACTGTCAGGACCTTGCAGGGGGAAGCTACTATATCATCATCAGTAAGGGATGTGGAGACAAAGCTAATTGCTAGGGGTAATAGTGTGGTTACAGCAGGAATATCACCAGGGTATATTCTCTGGAAGTCGGTGCCATCCTATAAAGGAAGGTGAGGTGGGGTTCCTTCCCCACCCCTCCCGCCAACTTTAGAGTCTATCAAGTGGGATCAACTTTCTGAGCCTCCAGGCAAAGGTCACTCAGTGAAAATTAGTGAGACGTATACTCTGTCCCAGGCGTCATGGTGGATACTGAGGCCAACCTAGCCTACACAGTGAGTTTCAGGCCAGGCAAGGCTACAAACATAGGAAGATCCTGTCTCAGAGCCAGGCGTGATGCACCCTTTAATCCTAGTACTTGGGAGGCAGAGGCAGGCAGATCTGTGAGTTCAAGGCCAGCCTGGTCTACAAAGTGAGTTCCAGGACAGCCAGGACTACACAGAGAAACCCTGTCTCGGAAGAAGGAAAAAAAAAACAAATAAAAAGATCTTGTCTGGGGCTGGAGGCAGGTGTGATGATTCCCAGCAGGTACAAGAGCTACTAACCCTGACAACCAGAGCTCCATCCCTGAGAGTCACGTGGTAGGAGAAGGGAGCTGATTCCTACAGCTGTCCTCTGATCTCCACATATGCACCCTTCCCCCCCAGACACACACACACACACGCATCCAGGCACACACACATGCACACATGCACAAAGCACAAACACATACACATGCATGCATGCACACATGCACACACACACGCTCACTTGTGACCACTAGCTTTTGGCCAGAGACTGAGGGAATATTTCTGTACCCTGATAGGTAGACTAGGGGCACTTACACTAACATGTTCTTCTGAAGAGCAGAAGGACACCTTTGGTATATTGACTGGCACCTAGAAGTGTTGACAAGTATTGGCTCTCCTGTTCTAGATATTAGCATCCTGTAAACCACACAGAATGCTTCACAGCAGGCATGGGCATCCAGTACCACATGGAGCACAGCTGGGCACAGTGGACTCAAACAGCCCACTGACCACACTTCCCTAGCCCTGGCTCCCACCATGTCACCGACAGAAAATAAAAAGTCATTAGGGTGGCACAGGAAGGGTCTCAAGCACAGGCTGTGGGGAATCTGACTGCTTCAGTCAGAGGAGCAGTGCCCATTGCCCCACCACCCTGAGGACCCCCTGCTTACCCCCAGGAAGGAGGAGTTAGAAAAGAAAGAACCGGGTCAACCCAACTCCAGCATCCTGGGAGCCATGGAATAGCCATAGTCAGAAACTCCATGTTCTTCTGCCCTTTGCCATCTGACCCTGAAGCAATGTCACCCAAGTTGTGTGCTACAGAAAAGCCTTTTCCTTCCACCTTCCCTGTCCTGAAGAGGTATTGGAAGCACAGGGCGGATCTTGCTCTTGATGGGATGTGCTGGATAAATAGGGGCCTCTGTGTGTGTGTGTGTGTGTGTGTGTGTGTGTGTGTGTGTGTGTGTGTGTGTGTTTAGAGAGCATGTGGTACCTTTGAGGACAGCGGCACTGTCCAGATGCCTGTGGGAGCCATGGGAATCAGATGACTGCCGCTCCCCCTGGACAGTCCCCTCTCTCATTGCTCTGCTCAGCTACAGGCAGGAAAGGGAAGGAAACCATGCTAAGACACCTGCTTCCCTTCAGAAGAACAGAGGTCAAACCTGCCCTGCCTTGAGGCCCCTGCTTAGCCAGCTGGGAGCCCCACAGGACCCTATGATCTTCCCTGCAATTCTGATTGCCCCTCCAGACTCAGCAGAACCCCAGTCAGAGCCTCTTCCATCCCCTCTCGACCCCTGGCCCCTTAAGGTGAAGCTCATCAGAGTATAGCATTCATCGGGCCCCTCCCATCTCCTACAAGTCACAAAGGCCAGTGCAGCTCACTGCTATGCACCTGGCTGACCTCTGCAGATTACCAGCTCCTGGGTGGAGCCTCTGGACGAAGGGACATCCCTGTCTTAGTCTGAGGTTGACACTTCCCACCTTCCTTCTGCTGCTTCTAGTGAATGGAGTTAGTCAGCCCCTCTCTATCAACCCCCACCCACCATGTACCCAGGGTCAGAATCGCTCTGTGAGGGAGGCTGTGTAGCTGCTGGCCTTCATCCTTACTCCGGAAATAAGATAGCTGCCACTGTGTGTAGTTCAAGGCAAGAGCCCAAGCCACTCAGATAACCTTAGCCACACTGGATAACTGAGTCTACAGAGTCTTGGGGTAAAAAAAAAAACAACAAAAAAAAAAAACACAAATGAGGTACAGGAAGGACATCAGCATTGCAGCAGTCTCCTGGCCCTAGAGTGACGTTGCTAATGGTCAGAGAATCATTGTCCCAAGGCTGGACGCCTGGGATTGTCACCCTTCCTATCACTGCACAATGTTACCATATCCAGGTTCCAGGATGCTATAGGGATGCTAGGTGCTTGAGAGACAAGAATCAGCCTGATAACTGTTCAGGGTGCCTGGGGAACATGTGCAGACTGCCCAAGCCCCATGTCTGGTGACTTCAGCCCTTGCTTACTTGTCTAGAAAACCATTAAAACAGCATCTATAGGTGTTTCCACTACAGAAAAAAAACAGATTTGTATTCACACAAAAACTCAAACGTGAATGTGCAACACATTTTTATTAAAGAAGCCAGGAAATAGTCCTTCAGTAGCTAGTGCTCAGCGCACTGGGCACCAGCGCTCCAGAGCCTAAGCCCTGCACGGCCATCCGGGAATCGTGACGAAAGCCGAGCCGTCGTCGGCTGACCAGAATGAGGCCAGCAGCTGGTCTTAGGAGAACTTCTTTATCTGACCAGTGATCCAGGGCAGGAAGGACTGCACGCGGGCATAGACCCCAGGGATGTCTCTCAGGGCACAGCCGTAGCCCCAGCTCACCACTCCCACCAAGTTCCAGGAGCCTGCCACCCTGCAGACCAGGGGGCCACCTGAGTCACCCTGGGAGAAAAAGAAGCATTGATGGTTATTGGCTCTGACGTGGGAATGAGGACAGAGATTGGGAGGTGGATGGGACTCACATAGCAGGAGTCTCGGCCCTCGCTGCCTGCGCATAACATGTCCTGTAGGATGATTCTCCGATCTCGATTGTGGTGGCCAGAGGCGTTGTGGTAGAGCTCCTCACAAAGGTCATTGCCCACTATCTTCACCTGCACCTGTTGCAGGCGGTAGGGAGGAGGCAGTGGTGCTGGGGAGAAGAGAGGTGGGACCAGTTGGTGCATAGATTCCCCTAGCCATCCCACGACCCTACTGCTCCACCTGGAGTGGAGGGGAGGCCTCTCTCCAGTGTAGCTCCATCCCTGTCTAAGGCCTCTACAAGCATCAGTCTCTCCTTTGTGGAAAAGAATGTGTGGATGGCAGCCCGAAGGGGCCATGTTCACCCATAACTGCTTGGACACATGGATTCTGTCCACTTGTCTGTCAAGGGCCAAACAAAAGGGTTTGTTTGCTGACATTTTCTCCAGAATACTTTATTATTAGTTGGAAAATAAGAACCAATCCTTCCATCTCAGAATCTTGATTTCTGGACCCAACTGTGTCATTGGCCTCAGATGCAGAGACTCCGGCGGATATCTAGAGTAACTTGGAGGTGTAGCTAGATTAGTCCATGTTGGTCTGCAACTCTCTCTTTCCTCTTTGGGTCCTGCTCCCAGGACCTTGGTACCACCCACAACTTGGTACCACCCACAACTTGGTACCACCCACAACTTGGTACCACCCACAAGGAATCCTCAGATGGCAAGTGTGTTCCCACAGCTCACATCCTTCCCCAATACTTACCGAACATGCTCACTGTACCCCAGCCAGTCACCCAGCACTCATCCTTCTCGTTGACCTCGAGAGACCCAGAGGTCAGTTTGACAGGCTTGATGTTGGCAGAGAAGTCCAGGGGTTTCTCTAGCCGGAGCAGAGCCACATCTGAACCCAGGCCAGCATTGACATAGTCCCGGTGCATGAGGACTTGGCTCACTCTCAGCAGCTTCTTGCCCCCATAGAGGTAGACATCCCCAGCATGGATCCGGAAGGATGAAGGGTCAGCATCTCTCCTGAGGGCAGAAAGAAGCTGTGACGACATATTCTAGTACCGTGGGGGTGTTGGCCCCACCCTTCCGATTTACCCTTCATCCTACCCAGCACTGGATGGCAAAGGAACTCACTTGCGAATGCAGTGGGCAGCAGTCAACACCCACTGTGGGTGAATGATGGAGCCCCCACAGATGTGCATCCAGGAGGCCGTGTAGTAGTTGTAGATCCTTAGGCTGACCTGCCATGGCCACTTCCCCTGTGGGGCGCTGTTACCCCCCACGATGCCCACCAGTACATCTTCAGACACAGGTTCTGCAAGCAACAAGTAAAATGTCAGGGGACCAGTGCCCAACCTACCACCTACACTAGGATAGAGCAGGCCATGCGCATGCCCCCCAGAGTCCTGGGGACAGGGTTTCTTGGAGGCTCTGTAGAATGGAAGAAGTGCTAGGGATAAGGACTCACCTGGGGTTCCAGCAGTGGTACACCCAACAAAGAGGAGGGTCAGACACAGCAAGCTCCACATCTGTAGAGAGAAGCACAGGGGCCAGGAGTTGGAGGGGCCTGGAAGTAGTCTGGGTCAGGGTGGAGAGGACTTGAGCATGATTCTGGGCAAGAACAGGAGCATAGAGAGGTGTGGAGGGGACTGGGCTTGCCTAGGTTGGGATGGAGAGCATGGAAATCCAAAGTCAGTGAAGGTATCTGGGAAAGGAGAGGATGGTGCCCTTACCATGCCCGGTCTCCACAAAGTCCTCCAGCTTAGGCCTCTCAGCCCCTTTATCCTCAAGCCCCAGGAAGTGGGCAGGGGGCTTTGGCCTGGTCACTTCTTGGAGGAAGAGCTGGGAGGAAGTGGCATATGACCTCAGGAAGGATGGGAGGGGAGACCTGGAGTCCTTTGCTAGCAGGGTTACATGGGTGTCACTACCTGTTTGCAGCAGCATCACCAGGAATGTTGGGAAGAGACAGAAGTGTCAGATATCCCAGATGCAGCGTGTGTCTTATGGGTGAGAGAATCCACCATCCATCTAGTTAACTCTGAGACTCCAGTGGAGCAATTCCCCCACGCTGGGAACACACAGCCATACCCAACACATGTCACAAAGAGTTCCAGGCCTAAGGGTCCTCTGCTAAGTGTGCACTGTCCAGCCCCAGACAGTGCATCCTGCAGAAATTCCCCAGGGCATCCTGCAAGGGCCTTCTTGCTGCTTCAGTGAGCAACCGAGGTTTAAGAGTCCAGTGCTGGTCAGGGACATCCACAACCCAGGACTGTGGCTTCTGTGACTAACTTTGCTGTCAAATCCAAGAACAGATGTTGCCTGGAGCCCGCAGTGGGCCAAGCCAAGCTCTCCTGTTTGTGGACCAATTAGACAACACTTTCCTGTAGCTCTGGCTACTGGAGTGGTTGGGTGGTTGAAGGGCAGAGACCCAAGGGATAGACCATGTGCCTGCCCCACTCCCAACTCTACAATGGAATTTGCCCTTTTAGGGCCAAAGGAACACCTAACTAGCCTGATTCTGGAAGCTCTGTGTTCCTGGCAGGAACCCAGAGATCACCTGGATTCCATCCCGGGCCCAACCTTTCACAGCTGGGAGAGTGTGCCCCAATGAGACACCATCAGCCAGCATCCATGGGCATTTCTGGTTTGGAGCCTGTGACGACCTCACAGGCACACAGTAGGTAGAAGCCAGCAGTGCTGCCAAACTCAGGGCACTCTCACTTTACAGTTTACAGTGTCCCATTAAAATGACCCTGGTTCTGCCACAGACACAATCTCTCCCACCCATCTTGTGGCCGAAACAAAGATGCCAAAGAATTCTAGACCTGAGAATTTGTCAGTAACTGGCTCCCTACAGAGTCCCTGCTGTCAGCATAGGAGGGTCAGGATACCCCACTGTCCCCTCCATAGAGGCTCTCAGAGGCAGCTCAGAGCCAGAGTGGGGACTCACCTTGGTTCCAAAAATATCAAGTCCCGTTATATAAGAACTAGCCACAGGTATTGTGAGACCCTCAAGAATGGCAGGTGTGCCCAGAACTGCCCAGGACACATTCAGGGAATTCAGTAGCAGAGGTATTTCTCACAAAGAAGCAAGACAGATGATTCCCATACCCCTGAGCAGGAGGAAGGGTTTATATGCTAAACTGGACAAAGGTGACCCATAGCTACCTCAAACCGGAACCCTGAACCCTGGCTTTCTCAAACACTATTAGCAAGTCCGACATCAGTAAAAAGACAATATGGGCATCAGAGCCTGGCTGGAAACCCTTAGATGGTTATCATAACAACAGCCAGACCATTGCCACATCTAGTGATAGGATCAGAAACAGCCAGCAGCCATACAGCAGTGGGGTACATCTGTTAGCACAGGAGCCACAGACTGACCAACCAGAGGGTCGTGACCAGGTTCTGGTCTCAGGGATGCTGTTAGAAGGATGTGGCTACCCAGGGCTTTGTTGCAAGAAGGGATGTTGGGCAGAAGCTGGGACAGGGGAACAGCACTGGGCACCAGGGTCTCAGAGCAGGGTCTACCCAGGAGTAGTGGAAAGGCAAAATCTTGTTTTTCTTTTGTGTCCTACTGCATCCCAGCCCTAGGGACAAGGAGAATGTATTAGTGATAATCTTAGCACTGGGCAAAGTGCTTCTGAAAGATGTGAAAGGTTAAACTGGAGGATTAGCAGTTAGCTAGATCCCTGATGGAATGACAGGGAGGGGAGCAGCACTGGAGTAAGACAGCAAGAAGGCTGGAGAGACGGCTCACCTGTTAAGAGCACTTACCGCTCTTGTAGAGGACCTGATGTCCGTTCCCAGAATTCACATGCACAGCTCGGGATCACCTGTAACTCTAGCTCACGGGGTTTCCAACCCTTTGGCGTCTTTGGGTCTCTGCACATGTATAAATCTATACAGAGACCACACACACACACACACACACACACACACACACACACCTAAAAATAATAAAAATAAACTTTAAAAGAAGCAAACTTCTAAGATGACAAAAGCCCAACTTCTTAACACTCTCCTGACCTGAGGCGAAAGCCTGGCAGCTTAAAACAAAGGCATAATGGGGCCTTTTTCTCCCACCAAGAGGGCTCCTGTTCTGATAAGTTGGAGGTCTGTCTGATCAAGACACTGTTAATGAGAATTCTAGAAAAACCAAGTGACTGGTTACAGTTACAATGATGTGGAGAAGCGGGAATGTTGCAGCTGCAGAAGCTAGTTAACTTATCTTGGACTAGCTGTATCCCCCAGAACAGCCTCTTTGTCCACCTGAGTCAGAACTAGCATCCCGTGACTAATCTGTAAAAATCATTGGAATCTATTAACTTACAGACCACAAATGTGCTTACTTCCTGCTTCCATGTGTTTGCCCTTCTGAGCACACCCCATTGACCAAGTGTTAAGTTTGTCTGGTCCAGACTCTTCAGTTGGAGTGGTGATCTCTTTCTCTGAGACCCAGAACTTTTTTCTTTCTTTCTTTTTAAAGCAGTTTTGTTTAAAATTGATTTATTTATTATGTATTCCTGCACACTAGAAGAGGGCGTGATGGTTGTGAGCACCATGTGGGCACTGGGAATCGAACTCAGGACCCTTGAAAGAGCAACCAGTGCTTTTAACCACTCTCCAACTCCCAGAACTTATTTCTAACCATGCCCTACTTTTAAATTTTAAATTATTTATTTGTTTGTTTGTTTACTTGGTTTTTCGAGACAGGGTTTCTCTGTGTAGCAGTTCTGGCTGTCCTGGACTTTCTACATAGACCAGGCTAGCCTCCCAATTGCTGGGATTAAAGGTGTGCACCACCACCATCCAGTTATTTACCTATATTTTTAAAATGTTATGTATATGGATGCTTTGTCTGCATGTATGTGTTAGGTCTCAAACCTGGGACAAATGGCTGAGGTGCCTATTAAACATTTCAAAGAAGACATGGTCACTAGGCTCTCCCTGCATCCCCCAGGCCCTACCTGATACAGGGCCCTCCTGGCTGGCATACTCCACCCCTACTCCAAACTTCTTCAGCCCAGGGGCTGACATGCCCCTTCCCCAGCTGCTCTTCCCTGTATAATCCAGCCATTTTGGTTACCTGTTCTCTTTCCTTTGCCCTCTTAGCTGCTGCTCCTAGTTCCCTCTCCCTCCTCCTCCCCATCTCCTCACGTAGCTGGGGTCAGCTCTGCTCTGGGCTTTCCCAGATGTCCCCTCCTCTGGCTATGGTCTCCCACACAGCTACAATAACCTTTCGCCTCCACCATGCCTAAGAGCAGCCATGTCCTTTCCTCTGTATTTCTTTTTCTCATCATCATTATCTGTGCACCCCTTGCATGCCGATGTCCATGGAAGCCAGAAGAGGGTATGAGATCCCCTGGAACTGAAGCTACAGGCAGTTGTGAGCTGCCATGTGGGTGCTAAGAATCAAACCTGTCCTCTGGAAGAGCAGCTAGTGCTCTGAATCACTGTCAGCTCATTTTAAGCTGGTGATCTCAATTGGAACTCCTTTTTTTTTTTTTTTTTTTTTTGGTTTTTCGAGACAGGGTTTCTCTATGGCTTTGGAGCCTGTCCTGGAACTAGCTCTGTAGACCAGGCTGGTC
>NC_022014.1:2699279-2721074 GCF_000317375.1 Microtus ochrogaster
GCTCTGTAGACCAGGCTGGTCTCGAACTCACAGAGATCCACCTGCCTCTGCCTCCCAAGTGCTGGGATTAAAGGCGTGCGCCACCATCGCCCGGCTCTGGAACTCCTTTTAAAAATGTTTGAGCGTGTGTGTGAACCTTTAGGGTCATTTTGGACTACACAATGACAATTGCTTCTGTGTCTTTTTTAAATCTAAAGTCCAAGAATAAAAATAAACAAATTTAAGGAAAAAAAACAATTTTTCTAGACTTTACCTCTGAGAGGATTGTTTTAGGGAGCCTACTAGAGATGATCACTCAGACACAGTTTATAGACAATTGAAAGTCTTTATTCCAGCCATTTGGGACTACACCCTAGCCATAACCCTGAAACTAAATAACAAGAATAGAAGCTGCTCTCATAACTGACTTGCTCACAACTGAAAGTAGGTCAGAAAAAAAAAAGTATAAAGCCAGTCATGGTGGCACACATCTTTTATCCCAGCACTTGGGACGCAGAGGCAGGTGGATCTCTGCATTTGAGGCCAGTCTGTCTACAGAGTGAGTTCCAGGACTACACGGAGAAGCCCTGTCTCAAAAAAAAAAAAATTAAATCAATCAATCAATCTAGCACATATCTTCTTCCTTCTTCTGTGTCTCTGTGCTTGTTAAGAACTCAAATGATAGCCGGGCGGTCTATAAAAACCTGCTTCTGTATATGCTTTCCCTCTGGTTTGTTCTATGTAGCTTTAACGGCTGTTCTTCCCAGAGGCTAGCTAGCATTGAAATACTATGACCTGCCCTGATTTTAAAATGTAACTGTTCTCACTGGCAACATGAGTTTGCTTTTGATGATACAGAGTAACCTAATTCTTCTGTCTAAGCAGCAAGATAGACTGTTTTGCTTTGTTTTGTTGGGGAAGAGGAGTCTCACAATGTATCCTTGGCCGGCCTTGAAGTCACTATGTAGACCAGGCTAGTCCTAAACTCATAGAGATTCACCTGCCTCTGCCTCCCAAATTAAAGATGTGCTCCACAAGATAGGCTTTGGTTAGGTTTTAATATTTTATTTATTTTTATTTTATGCATATGAATATTATGCCTGTATGTAAGTGTACCACGTGTATGCAGAACCCCTGGAAACCAGAAGAGGATGTCAGATCCCCTGGAACTAGAGCAATCAATGGTCTTGTTAGGTCCAAGGCAAGCCTTCAAAATGGCAATGCTGGTGACAATGTCCTAAACAGGATTGTTACTGGGTAAACAGAAACCCAAGCTCAGCAGCCCTCAGGGATCTAGTAAGGTGGACTTCAGTATCAGGAAAGTCACTCCTCCCTACTTCCGGCTGCTCAACTCTCCTGGGCAAGGGCCCCTGGTTCCTGGTTAACACAACAGCCTGCCACACATCACAGCCCCGTGCCAACCCCCAGGCTGGAACCCCCAGGTTCCCCTGCACCTCTCCTCCCATCACTGCCTGTCCTCTCTGAATTGACAAGGCGTTTCCATGCGGGCTGCTTTTCTGTGCCTCCTAAGAGGCAGCCTGGCAGTTAGAGTCCCCAAATAAGCTTATCTTTGTACCCAGGGAGTGCTCTAGTTTCACTGAGCCCTTGGTTACAGTTGTGAACTGCCATGTGAGTGCAGGGAACCAAGCAAGTATCTCCAGAAGAGAATCCCAGTGCTCACAATCACTGAGCCATCTCTGCAACCCCTACTAGACGCTCTTAAAGAAGTTGTTTAGTAGCTGGGCAGTGGTGTCACACACCTTTAATCCCAGCACTCAAGAGGCAGGCGGATCTCTGTAAGTTCAAGACCAGCCTGGTCTACTTAGTGAGTTTCAGGACAGGCTCCAAAGCTACAGAGAAATCATGTTCGAAAAAAATAAATAAAAATAAAAAAAGAAAGAAAGAAAAGAAAAGAAAAAAGAAAAAAAATGTTCAGTGCTGTGTTGTCAATGACTGCTCAGCCTGGTCTACCAAGTGAGTTCCAGGACTGTAACACAGAGAAACCCTGTCTCAAAAGAAAGAAAGAAAGAAAGAAAGAAAGAAAGAAAGAAAGAAAGAAAGAAAGAAGAAAAAGAAAAACCTGAAAAAAATTTAAAAGAAAAAAACAAGACTGTATGTTATATTCATAAGAGTTCTGCTATGTTTTCTGATGTCTGTGTTTCAGGTTTTCAGCCACTTAGGAAACATCTTAAAGTTGGGGTCTATTTAAAGATCAGTCTGTGGTGACAACTTTAAATGCTTTGTACACAACTATTTTCAGTTGAATTTAGTACATTTAACACCAGAAGTATCTGAGTAGAAACTTGCTTGGCCTGTTTCTAAACTTTATATATTATGTAAAAATTACAGAGTTGTAAATTTCACGCTGTTGTTCCAGGAAGAGGCTGCAGCAGGTCAGAACCAGCAAGAACAGTGGGCACATCTCAGCATGCCCTGCTTCCCTCTGTCATAGAGACGGTTGTGCCAACCGATATGAGCACACAGGACAAGACGAGCACTTGGGATTTAGTCTAGTCCACCTGGTGGCCATGTCTTTTTTCCCATTGGCTGGCGTCCTACCTCACAGTCTTTTGTGGTTGGCTAGTTTCAAAAGACTTAATACAAAGAAAATGAAGGAAAAGGATGAGATTGACCCTTTAAGACTTTAGCGTAAACAAAAGTTTTACCAAGATGGGGAATCAAAACATTTGCATAAAGGTTTTATGAAGTGGGGGGAAATAAAGAGATATTAGTTTTTATCATAAACACAAGATTTATAGTATATGATTTAAAGAAAAAAGATGAGATCTGCCCGCCTCTGCCTCCAGAGTGCTGGGATGAAAGGCATGTGGCACCACTGCCCAGCTGATACTGGGCTTCTTTTTTTTTTTTCTTTAAAAAAAAGGAAAACAGCCGGGCGGTGGTGGCGCATGCCTTTAATCCCAGCACTTGGGAGGCAGAGGCAGGCAGATCTCTGTGAGTTCAAGACCAGCCTGGTCTACAGAGCTAGTTCCAGGACAGGCTCCAAAACCACAGAGAAACCCTGTCTCAAAAAACCAAAAAAAAAAAAAAAAAAAGGAAAACAAACTATTTTTTTCATTATACATACCAATCGAAGTTCCCACTCCCTTCCCTCCTCCCATTCCCTCCACTTACCCCCCCCATCCACTCTATAGAGAGGGAAAGGCACATTGCTTTGGGGAAGGTCCAAGGCCCTCCCTACTATGTCTAGAGTGAGCAAGGTATCCATCCAAAAAGAATAGGTTCCCAAAAAGCCAGTACAAGCAGTAGGGATAAATCCTGGGTGGCACAGGGGTTTTTTGTTTTGTTTTGTTTTGTTTTTCAAGACAGGGTTTCTCTGTAGCTTTGGTGCCGGTCCCGGAACTAGCTCTGTAGACCAGGCTGGCCTCGAACTCCCAGAGATCCGCCTGCCTCTGCCTCCCGAGTGCTGGGATTAAAGGCGTGCGCCACCACCGCCCGGCCACAGGTTTTTAATCCTAGCCTTGAGGTAGGCGGATCTTAAGTTTGAAGCAGCCTACCTAGTGAGCTTACCCTGGATTTCGGATGAGCCCTAACTCCCGTTGTGAGTTCTTTTCTCGGAGACAGAAGAGAACATGAGGGAACAGACACGTGGAAACCCAGCAGAGTTTAGTGATAAAGTCACAGTGACAGCATGTGGACCTGGAGAAACTGGAGGGGACAAGGGCCATGCCCTGAAGCCAGTAGTGAAAACTTGGTCTCAGAAACCCCAAAAGGTGGCAACAGCTTCAAGCCAGAACAACCCAGGTTGACTCTGCCTTGGCTATCTCCTAGCCAGGATATCTGAAAATACCTATTATTTTTGTGGGCATTTCATTGGAGGCCAAGAAGCCTACCCAATGCGACAGCTGGGACATTGGAGAGCCCTGCTTCTACCCATTTGTTTTCACACTGCTAGCTAGCTCTCTGGGAAGGGACAGGGAAGGAAAGATTGTGCAATGCCCCCTTCCCCCATCTCTCTACATTAAAGCTCCAGCTTACCATTCTCAAGAAGTCATCCCCCCCCCCCACACACACACACACAGACAGCCAGCACTGGTCATTTGAGTTGAAAGTCAAGTTTTCTTTTGGCAGAGAGATTGGCCTGTACCTTAGATAGGAGGTTAGTCAGCTTCAGCAGGGCCAAGTCAAACCTCTTATTAAAAACGTTGAAGTCGGGGTGGATGATGATCTTGCTGGTGTTCAGAAGTTCCTGCTCCTTGTACAGGAATATTTCCCCCACCTCAACCCGGTATAAGGCTGGGTCGGCATCCTGCCTGCGGGAGGACAGATCCTGGGTGGCTCAGAGGCCACTGGTCTGGGGTAGCCCACTGTACATCCTACACCCAGTAGGGGCCCCCAGCAGTCTCTCACCTTTGGATGCAGTGGGCAGCAGTGAGCACCCACTGTGGATGGATGGTGGAGCCCCCACAGATGTGCTCCCAGGAGCCTGTCTTGTAACTGGAGGTTCTCAGGCTGACCTGCCATGGCCATCTCCCCTTCTGGCTACGGTGGGCTCCCACAATGCCCACTGGCTTGCTTTTAGAGACAGATACTAAAAATGATGTGAACAAGTCAGACAACAAGAGCCAGCCTCTTGTCACCCCCATCCTGGATCAGATGTTGCCATCCGATGCTCAGGTAAACCTTAAGAGTGAACAGTTGGGGGTCCGGATAGTGTTTCTCATGCAAAGCAGTTACTGAAGTCAGAACTTATCAGAGGCCATGAGCACAGGGCTTCCCAGGCAGAAGAGAGCCAGGAAAAACAGCAAGAACATCTTTGGTGGGGGAGGGGGTAGGAGTGGGGTGAGGGAGTGGGGTGGGGGATGAAGGGTAGGGGTGGGGGTGGAGCTCTGAGAAATGCAGGGCCTTAGTCACCACAGGGACCAGGTACTGTGCTCACCTCCTTGGATGGCCCCATCAAAGTCCCTTAGTCCTCGTGAAAGAATAGGTTTGACTTGGTGTAGCCTTCCTACAACCAAGATGGCGCTCAGAAGATGGGCCTCTGTTTTTCCCTGTTCTAGCCCCACAGTACTATTGACAGGAACCCAGAGATCACCTGGATCCCATCCCCAGTTCAGCACTTCACAATCGGGGGAGTGTGCCCCCGAGGAGACACCATCAGCCAGCATCCGTGGGCATTTCTAGTTTGGAGCTTGTGACAACGTCACTGGCACACAGTCGGTAGAAGCCAGCGGTGCTGCCAAACTCAGGGCACTCCCACTTTACAGTTTACAGTGTCCCGTTAAAATGACCCCAGTTCTGCCACAGACACAATCTGTCCCACCCATCTTGTGGCCAAAACAAAGATGCCAAAGAATTCTAGACCTCGGCTGAGAATTTGTCAGTAACTGGCTCCCTACAGCGTCCCTGCTGTCAACATAGGAGGATCAGGACACTCACTGTCTCCTCCACAGGGGCTGTCGGAAGTGATTTAGAGCCAAGCAGGCGACTCACCTTCGTCCCGGAAACACCAGGTCTTCTCGAATGAAAACCACCACCAAGGTGTCTGTGAGATCCCCAAAACAGGTGGGTGTGTTCAGATTGCCTGTGGCACAGTGTTTCTGGAGACACAGAAGTATATCTCTGATAGAAGCAAGACAGACAGTTTTCACATCCTTAGGCAAGAGGATGAGTTTATATCTAAACTGGACAAAGGTGACCCAGCTGGAGTAAATCCTGACTTTCTCAAACACCATTAACATGTCCAATGGCAGTAAAAAGACAACCTGGGCATCAGAACCGGGCAGGAAACGCCTTGATGACATCTTAATGACTTTGTTTATGCTTCAGCGTTGGTACCTGTGCCAGGGTCACCTGACTGATAAGATAGAAGTGAGGGCCGTAGTGGACATGGTTAAGCAAAGTTAGGTCTCCTTTTTAGCGGTGAGACATGATCCTCTGAACAAATCATCTTCATCAGCTTCTCTTGGCTGGTTGCAAGAGACCATCACTATTATCAGTTTTTGCCTGTTGACATTTCCTCAAAAGGGGAGCAGAAATCTAAAGGGTCTTTAGATCCATTCCTGGGGCTGAAGAAACAGCTGTAATTGTCCCAGAGCACAGCACCACTGAAGTAAAATTTCCCATGTTTCATTGGGACAATAGGAATGTGTTTCCTCAGGTTCAGCACACAGAAGCTGATGCTGAGCTGGTCAAACTTGGTGATACTGTAAGCATCGTTCTGATGGTCCTGGTTTTGAGGGCATGAAAATGCAAGGTTGAAGAGGGATGGAAAGCAGCTGAGGCTTGACACCTTGAGGCAGGGTCGAATTTCTGCAAAGGATGCTGAAAAGACATTGCTTTAAGGAAGAAAAAGCCTCAGTTGCAGCAGAGACTCCATGTATCGAAAATACCAGGACTACGGGCTGTCTGTCAAGGAGCACTGCCGGTGTGGAATGGAGCTGGGCTAAGGGAGGAGCTCCACGTTGAAGGAAGCAGAGAAGTGGGACTTCACGAGACCTTTGGAGCCCAGAGGATTGCGTGTGGGTCCCACATGTCAGAAATTGAACTACAGGATTTGGATTTATGCTGATGAATTTTAGTTTTACCTTGGTGTGATTTTCTTTTTTCTTTTCTTTTTCACCTGAAGGGTTTCTTTATGAGGCGAGAGGAGGAAGAGAGGGGAGAGAGTGTAGAGAAAACCTCGTGGGAAGAGAGAGAGATACAGAGAGGCAGAGAGACAGACATAGAGATACAGAGGGAGACACACAGAGAGACAGAGAGATAGGGCAGGGGCTGGGGAGAGGGGAAGAGAGAGAAGAGGAAGAGGAAGAAGAGCTGGCATGATTTTCTTTATGCCCCAGTTCTTCCCATTAGGGATAAGAAAAACTAAATCTATAACTTTTTTTTTTAATTTCATAGGAACTCATAGTTGAGAGTCTGGGGGCTTTTTGGAGTTGGACTTATTTGATATCATCTTAACAGATGGGACTTTGGAAACAAGGAATGGGAAGTTACAGCTTAAATGACTTGTTTGTGCATCAAGTTGACAAGGGGTGGATTGTGCTGGTTAGTTTTGTCAATGTGATTGTCTTAGTCGGTGTTCTGTTATTGTGAAGAGACACCATGACCATAGCAACTCTCATAAATGAAAACATTTAACTGGGTCATGCTTTTTCAAAGGTTTAGTTCATTGTCATCATGGTGGAGACCATTGCGGTACACAGGCAGACATGGTCCTAGAGTAGTTAAGAGGTCCAGATCCAGATCCAGATCCACAGGCAGCAGGAAGTGTTGGGTCCACGAGGATCATGCAAGGATGGGGACAGACCACAGAATCTAGTAAACCAGAAGCAAACTTTATTATAGGAAAAAAATGAAAAATTAAAAAAAAAATCTCCATGGGGCACAAAAGCTTATCAGCTAGCTGAGACCACAGCCCGAGTTGGGGCTTGTAAGGCTGTGGCAAAGGACAGCTTTTGAGCCTTCCCTTTTATAATAAGGATTAGGCAATAATAAAGGAATTTTTACAACCTCAAGGTAAAACTCAGATACAAATTGCCCTCCTTTGCAGTTTCCATTCGCAAAGTTTTTCAGTTAAGCTAGTGTTTGTATTTAGTCCATTGTTTTTCCCTGGCATTCCCTGGCGTGTTTACCAAGGCTCTGCAGCTCCCCGACACTGCCAGTGTTGCATGGCATGGAAGGGTATGGGACAATATAAAACCAAAAAGCAATGTACATCCCATCATTTAAAAGTTAGCTCACATCAGTTTCTGGTCCGAGTATCTAAAAGCTGATCCTCAGTTTGCAGAGTGACCCTAAATTTTCAGAAGGCCGCTTCAGCCTTGCAAATAGAGCTCTGGGTTGTAAAGCAGAGTAACTTGCTGTTAATAGCTAATGATTAAGCTACTGAGAAAGCTGCTGACAGCTGTTCTCATTCTCCTAGGCTTACAACTTGTATTTCTTTATTTCTTCATTCTTATTTCTGCAATCTACATTTTTTTTTTTTTTTTTGGTTTTTCAAGACAGGGTTTCTCTGTGGTTTTGGAGCCTGTCCTGGAACTAGCTCTTGTAGACCAGGCTGGTCTCGAACTCACAAAGATCCGCCTGCCTCTGCCTCCCAAGTGCTGGGATTAAAGGCGTGCGCCACCACCGCCCAGCTGCAATCTACATTTTTATATTCTTATTCTTGGACTCTTCAGGAAGAAAGAGGCTCTGAGCTTGGAGTGGACTTTCTGAAACTTCAAAGCCCATCCGCAGTGACACCTCCTTGATGTGGGATTCTCCTCTGTATGCTGTGAATATCATTGGTTAATAAAGGAACCACTTTGGGCCTATAGCAGAGCTAAAGGGGAACAGAGTTAGGTGGGGAAAACTAAATGGAATGCTGGGAGACAGGAGGCCAAGCCAGAGAGAAGCCATGGAGCTGCCGCCAGAGACAGACGTACTGAAACTTTGCTGGTAGGCCATGACCTCGTGGTGATGCACAGGTTAATAGAGATGGGTTAAATTAAGATGTAAGAGTTATCCAATAAGAAGCTAGAGCTAATGGGCCAAGCAGTGATTTAAATAATATAGTCTCTGTGTGATTATTTCTGGAATAGCCAGGAAACAAACAAGCGGCCTCCCACTGCACTCCTCATCTTTTCAAACAGAACCACTCCCTGGTGACCAAGCCCTCGAATCTGTGAGCCTATAGGGGTCATTTGTACTCAGACTTCCACAGTGACACAGCCTAGAGTCACCTAGAAGAGAGTCATAAGGAAGAAGTATCTAGCTCAGGTTGGCCTGTGGGTGTGTCTGTGTGGTACTGTCTTGGTTGTTAACTGATGCAGGAAGAGCCAGCCCACTGTGAGTAGCACTATTCAGGAGCGAGCTAGCTGAGAGCAAGGGGTCAAACTATGATCCATATTTTTATTCTCCTTCCTGCCTTTGCTTCCCTTCAATAACAGATTGTGACCTGTAGTTGTGAGCCAAATAAACCCTTCTACCCAACATTTCTTTGCCAGGATGTTTTATTAGAGCACCAGAAATGAAAGTATACGGCCATGTTAACGCGACTCTGCGCTAATGGCAAATGCCCTCTGGATGTGGGAGGTAGAGAGTACAGGGGCTCAGGGAGGCTAATCAGAGAAAAGCGTTGTCAGTGCAGAGCCATCATCCCCGTACTGGGTGAACTTTCCAGTAAAGTAGCTTTGGAGTTATCCATGCTTCCATAACCCCTCACCTGTGTTCTTAGTAAGCCCAGTAAAACTAATTAGTTCCCCCAGGGTGAGCTTTAGAGGAATCATACTTTTGAGGAGGGGGTCGACATTGTTTAAGTCTCTCCAGGGAAGGGACACTCTTAGCTGGTGACCTCCACCGAGGCCCCAGGGACAAGGCCAATGATATTGCCAAGGCCACTTGACCAGAGCTGAGCCCTGCCTTGGGTTTCCTATCATTTGTCTGGTTTGGGGGCTATGTTTTCCTGAGCACCTGAGTATCCTTAGCAAGCGCTCTCCAGCCGAGCTCTCCCCACAGCCCTGGAGCTGTTGGAATCCTACTAAAACTCTGCTTACATGAGGTGATGCAGACTTGGGGAGTCTAGTCTGCAGGGAGTCTCGGAAGACTAGAACCTGGATTCTTAGGCCTCGTCACCTACTGGTGCCCTGCAGTGCTCCTGTATTAGCAGATGTGCTCTGGGATCACGGTGCTGCAGGGAGCACAGGGAGCACGTTCCACACCAGACCCGGTTTGAGAAAGAAAAATAAGAGCATTTTAATGCATCTAAACTTTATATTTGCATTGTGTGAGGTTTGTGAGTTCATCTTGTTTTGTCCAGATGGCTGCACATCTGTCCAGCTGTCTCCAGTTTTCAATGTCACCTAGCAGATCTGCCACAGGCATATGGACCTGGATTTTATCTTGGAGGCCTCTCTTGCTACAATAGGGCTTGTCTTATTGTCATCTCTTTGTTTGTTTGTTGTTTGTTTTCTTACATACAATGTGAGATTTATTACAGAACGTGATTTGGTGGGTTGCAGGACGGTACAGTGGAAGCCCTCAGGCATGAGTGGGCTACCCCTTATCCAGGGACCGCAACAAGAAACATCTTTCACCCCACCGCTATGGGAGAAGAGCCACTTCTCTGCTACCAAGTCGTCAAATTCATTTGCATTAAACTTGATGAAAATCCAGCTTCTTTAAAGAATGTACCTTCCAGTGGCCAGGGAACCTGAATTTGGCTCTACACAGGACCTCAGTCACATGTTCCTTAGTCTAGTTTTGTCCAGATGGACATGATGAGCTGGCCAGTGTGAACACTGACTACTGTGCCCTGGGGCTTCCCAAAGGCACCTGCCAGAAGCCCAGCCTGGGTACAACATTGAGATCAGAGATGTTAATATCCACCAGAAAACTGTCTGTAAGGTCCCTTGGGGCGACCCATATAGGTAACCCGGCTGCACACGTTCCCAAAGAGGCTGCTCTTGGCAACCATTGCACACTAGGTCCCCATGAGGAGAGTAACCTGGTTGATTTACTTGGCTTCAGGGTCATTATTGTTTTGAGGCAGGATCTCTGTAGCCCAGGTTAGCCTTGACTCACCACAACCTTCCTGTCTGTGTTTCTTGAATGCTAGGATTATAGGTATAAGCCAACACACATGGTCTCATTGAATTACTGAATTCATCGAGGTTTCTGGTGCACCCCCTTCCTCCAGAAAGCCTGGGCAATGTCTGGTTCTTGCTTTTTGAGACTCTATGGCACGCTATTCATTTAAATTTGGCCAAACTACTGCATTTGTTTTTTTCCCACACAGGCACAAAGAGAAACTAAACCAATGATTGAGGTTTCCTAGCTGACAAGACAATGCCTCCAGAGACCATTCTTTGCAGGACCCATGGGGGAGAAGGGTGGTTTGCATAAATCCGTTGACAAAGTGCTGTGACTCATGTTCTGAGTTGTAATGAAAGAAAGCAATTTCCCTTTACAAATATTGGAACAAACATAATTGTTGGTGACATGTTTAGGAGAGTCACCCTGCCCTGGGGTCACAGAATGTAACCTTGGCAGTGAGAATGTAGCGTCATGGATGCTTGGATTTGTTTGGTTTTTGGGTTTTTTGTTTTGTTTTGTTTTTTCCAAAGCAACTATGTGCACCGAAATTTAAAAAAAAAAAAAAAAAAGAAAGCAAACTATCTTTTTTCATTATGCATACCAATCCAAGTTCCCACTCCCTCCCCTCCTTCCATTCTCTCCACACACTCTCCCACCCCACCTCCATCCAATCTTCAGAGAGGGCAAGGCACATTGCTTCGGGGAAGGTCCAAGGCTCTCCCTACCATATCTAGGCTGAGCAAGGAATCCATCCAAAGAGAATGGGTTCCCCAAAAGCAAGTACATGCAGTAGGAATGAATCCTAGTGCCACTGCCAGTGGCCCCTCAGTCTGCCCCAGCCACACATCTGTCACCCACATTCAGAGGGACTAGTTTGGTCCTATGTTTGTTCCTTCCCAGTCTGGTTGGAGTTGGTGAACTCCCATTAGCTCAGGTAGACTGTTTCAGTGGGTGTCCCCATCACGGTCTTGGCCTCTTTGCTCATATTCTCACTCCTCCCACTCTTCAACTGGACCTTGGGAGCTCAGTCAAAGAGGAATGAGAATATGTGCACCTAAATTTTTTTTAAATATTTATTTATTTATTATGTATACAATATTCTGTCTGTGTGTATGCCTGCTGGCCAGAAGAGGGCACCAGACCCCATTACAGATGGTTGTGAGCCACCATGTGGTTGCTGGGAATTGAACTCAGGACCTTTGGTAGAGCAGGCAATGCTCTTAACCTCTGAGCCATCTCTCCAGCCCCTGTGCACCTAAATTTTGAAAATACTTTTGTTCTTTGGCTCATGAAAAAGACATCATTTTGTCTCCTAAGCAACCCAGTTTCCTTCATCTTAAAAAAAGATGTTTACAAAGAAAACATAGCCAAGGGTGTAGCTCAGTTAGTAGTATTTGCCTAGTAAACATGAAGCCCTAGGTCCCACCCCAACCCTGTATAAACTGGGTATGGTGTAAATCTGTGATGGCCAGCGCTATAGAGGCAAAGGCAAGAAGATCAGAAATTCAAGGTTATAGTTAACTAGGCAGTCTAGTAAAGGCCAATGAGAGCTCCGTATGATCCCATCTCGAGAAAAACACCATGTCCAGGGGTGGTGAATCTGCCTGGGAATGGTGATACCTCCAGCCATGTTCCCAGAGTCAAGAGAGGGTGTCTCAGTCTCATGAGCACCCCAGGTGGAAATGGGGAGTACCCAGCAGAGTAGGAAACAGGACATGATAGCCTATCTGGCTAAAGGTTGTTGGGCTTGGGTGTGTTATAATGCGTAGGTGACCAGGGAGGGTGAAAAGCTCCTCACTGGGCCTGCATCTGATACGGGCAAGTAAAAGCAAACTTGCCTAGGGTGTGACTGTCACCACCATGAGGCCCTGTGTTGGGCCTCAGATGACAAGTTCATAGCTGCTGGGATAGACGAGGCTTCTGTACTCCACCCAGGCCCTGGCCCAGGACTTCAGGTCTCCTGGAGCCCTGTGTTGTGACCTGTGTGAGCTCTGAGAACACCCCTCACTGGTGATCACTGAAGTGTTCCCCATAGCACCCCTACGTCCAACCCTAGCTGCAAAGTTGCAGCCTGTCCTATAACGAGGCTACGCTGTCCCCAACCACCCACATTGGAGGGCTGGACTCTACAGAGTAGTGCGGACTAACTTAGTGACTGTGGGCACTTCTTCTTCACAGCACCAAGGGCTCAGAGGCACTAATGGAAGATGCCTCACCCTTGTACAAAGCTCAAATTCAAACAGACAGCGTTTAGACAATCCACCATTTAATGGGAAACAGGGGAAGAAGGAGATATGGGCTGCCCAGCTACTTCTGAGAGATGTGGGTTTAGCTCCTCCCTCCCAGAGCTAAGGGACAGCAGAAACTTTAGACCAGGAGCACAGGGAGTTCTACTACCATGGACTAGGGAGGTTTAACAGGGTGAGGCTGGACCAGCAGGAGGAGTGACAGGGTCATCAAGAGTTGTTATGGTTTCTTGCGTTGTATGAACCCCATCTGGCTCCATCGAGGGTTCTGGGAACGCGGGGACATAGCGATGGATCCAGGACACGTAGCTCATCACTCGGGTGTATACACCAGGGAAATCAGGAAGTCCACAGCCTCTGCCCCAGCTGACCACACCCACCTGGACCCAGGAGCAGTTCCACCTGCACACCAAGGGGCCTCCGGAGTCTTGCTGTATGAAAAGACAGGAATCAGCATTCCAGGCATCCCATGATGCCAGGGTGAATGGGTCCCAGTGTCCTGGGCCAGGAAGGGAGGGAGAGGAGAGGACAGTCAGACCCTTACCTTGCAGGAGTCCCGGCCCTGCGTCCCAGCACAAAGCATGTCATCTTTGATGATCCTGGTGTTGCTGTTCCAAGAAGAATTGGCCCGGTACTTCTGCTCACAGTCATTGTTTTCCACAATGGGGACTGCCACTTCCCTCAGGTGGTAGGGTGGAGGCAGCGGCACTGTGGAGAAAAGTCATTGAGAACCAAAGCTGGGGGCTGCTGCCTCTTCCCACCAGTTCTGACCATGGACATGAGATCTCCCCAATACCCACTGTTGTTCTCGATGACACCCCAGCCAGTCACCCAGCAGGTCTTCTTTGAAGAGACCTTCTGGGAAGCAGCAGGGAGGGAGACAGGGTGGACATGCTCAGACAGTACAACTGGGGTGTCCAGTTTCAGCAGAGCAATGTCTGCACCCCCCGCAACAGACAGCTTCTCACTGAACTTGGGGTGGCGGATGATCCTGGCCACTTTTCTCAGCTGGTCGTTTTCATAGAGCCTCAGCTGTCCAGCTTGGACCCTAAAGCCACAAGCCTCCAGTTCTTTCCTGGGAGATAGGACAATGAACCCCTCAGAGAGGCTGAAGGGCAGGGAAATTAACCTCAAAACATACATAAGGATCAGAAGGTCTCAGAAATCCTGTCTCCCACCAGGAATCCTGCCCACAAAGTACCACCCACCTCCCAATGTCCATCTGTTCCCAGCCAAGGGAAGGGGTCACCCTACTCACGGCTGCACACAGTGGGCAGCAGTCAGCACCCACTGAGGATGGATGAGTGAGCCCCCACAGATGTGTTCCCATTTTCTGTACTCCATACTGTAGAACCTCAGGCTGACCTGCCATGGGAACCGACTGACTGAGACAGGGCAGCCCCCAACGATGCCAACCAACTCCTGTCCTGAACCGAGGTCTGGGGAAGCAAGTAGGAACATCAGACACCAGGCAGACGTTTCCACAACTCAGGAGCCAATGAGATTCCTGGCAAACTGACAGTCTGACATAACCCCAGGGGATCTGGAGCAGGAGTCTGAGCCAGGGACAGCAGAAGGGCTCAAGGTTAGGACTCACCAGGAGTCACAGGTACTGTGCTCCCCAGACCAGGGAGGGTGAGGAACAGCAGCCACAGCATCTCAGAGTCACAGAGATCTCTGGTCCCAAATATCGGCTTCTGCAACCAAGAGAGCTGAGGGCAAACGTGCTAACAGGCGCTTCACTCTGTCTCCCCTCGGGGCTCCTCAGGGTCCCATTTATCTTTCTTCCTCAGGATGTGGGCATAGAGTGCAACATCTCTACTCCAGAGGTGCGCGTTGTGGCCACACATGTCTTTCATTGGGACTGATATGAATTGACCAGTGAGTGCAAGTTCACCGCCTCCCAGGCAGGCAGGGTGGGCAGTGGGGCATGCCGAGCTTGACAGCGTGCCCTGCAGTAGGTGGGTCAGGCTTAGCTGGGTGTTTGAAAAGAGAAAAACAAGATGGAGAGGCTAGTCTGGACACGATCTCCTTCTGTCCTTGACTAGAGTCACTGCCCCTCCACCCACAGAAGCCTGGCACCCGGAGCTGATGAGACTCCAGTATGTGAGCTGCACTCTCAAAGGTCTTATAGGATCATTCTGATGGACTTGCGGGAGTCCTCCAAACACTGCAGAATTGGTGGGTCAGAAGCACACAGTTGG
This sequence comes from Microtus ochrogaster, assembly GCF_000317375.1. Classification (NCBI taxonomy): domain Eukaryota; kingdom Metazoa; phylum Chordata; class Mammalia; order Rodentia; family Cricetidae; genus Microtus; species Microtus ochrogaster. Next base: position 2,714,245 of record NC_022014.1, read on the forward strand.
GTCCAAGGGGACATGGCCACCTGTGGTGACCTGCATATGGAAGTGTGGAAGAGAGAAGCCAAGCTGTCTCTGCTACTTTCTGGGGGCCACCTAGCCAGGCATAGAGGTTCAAATCCCAGCTGCCTACTGCTGTAAGATCCTGAACACCGCAGACTTCTAGTGTCTCTGGCTCCCAGATCAGCTGGATCTTTGCCAGTGGCTGAACCAGTTTGTGAGAGCATCCAGGCTTGGAGAATGAGCAGAGAGGCCCTGCCTTACCAAGACCTTCGGGGAACCTCCCAAAGTCAGAAGAGACTCGTGCCTATGCCCTCGAATCATGATAGGCATCCCTTGAGCCTGTCTGCATCCTCTGTTAGGGTCCTTGGACTCCAAAGTTTCTTTGAGTCCAAGATGCATCTATGGAACCACAAGCAACTGTGGTGAGTCCCTAGAAAGAATCATCCTGGTTTCATCTTGATCCTGCAACCTTTTCCATGTGGTTGAAGAAGGCCTGAAGATGCATCAGAAACTCCTGAGGCTTCAGGACAGGACAGGACAGGTGACATGAGAGCTGGCATCCTGACGCAGGAGCAAAGAACAGCGTGTGTCCTGATGATAGAGTTGAGGGACTCTGTGTGTTCAGTGAGAAGGGAGAAACTGCTGTGGGTAAAACTGTGCCCCCAAATTCACCCAGGTCTTCATAACACGTGCAAATTTGTTTTTGTTTTCGTTTTTTAAGACAGATTCTCAGTGTTGCGTTGACTGTCCTGGAACTCACTCTATAGACCAGGCTGCTGGCCTCAAACTCACAGAGAGCCTCTGCCTCCCGAGTGCTGGGATTAAAGGCGTACACCACCACCATCAAGCATATGACCAAATTTGGACAAGAGGGTCTCCCATTTGCTCCCTGAGTGCTGGGATTAAAGGCATGCGCCTCCACACCCATCTGGATTCCCTCTTGAAGACCTCAGGGCCTAACCAAAGCTCACCTCTGCCCCATACACAGTGTTGCAACAGGAAATTAGACAAGAGCAACAGTGAGCAGTTACCAACCTCTCTTGGTTGCATCACTGCTGAACCAAGGAATCCCACTTACCCTGCTGGATAGCCAGATGCCATTTGGATAGCTAGGGAAGACGTAGAAATGGGTTGGGAGGAAGATAGGCACCATATGTTAGCCAAACCCTCCAGAACGCCTTCCCATGTGCTGGCAGGTGAGTCTGGTCCCTGTTTCTGACCACTGAAGTCACACAGAATCACAAGCTTTCCTCCAGGGACATTCTTCAATGCTGTAGCCAGATTAGGTCTGTACTCTGTCGTACAAATCACTGTCTCAATAAACAATGACCCTGAACTTCATACTACCCAGGGGTACCACATCGCCATCACCCACCCAAGGTAGCAGTCAATCTTTTTATAGGAACTTAGACAGTAAAGGACTGACCCTCACGGAGGATACCCTCAACATTGCTGTGACCCTCATGGAGGATACCCTTAACACTGTCGTGACCCTCACGGAGGGTACTCTCGACACTGCCACCCTCACGGAAGATGCCCTCATCACTGCCGTGACCCTCGGGGAGGATACCCTCAACACTGTCGTGACCCTCACGGAGGATACCCTCAACACTGCCACCCTCACAGAGAATACCCTCAACACTGCTGTGACCCTCATGGAAGGTACTCTCAACACTGCCGTGTGCATCTGTGCCTGGTACAGGACCTGTGAAGTCAAGGAAATTAAACCATTATTTTATGGTCATAAGACTCCACTGCTCAACCAGGTATGGTGATGTATGACCTTTATCTCAGCATCCAGGAAGCAGAAACAGGCAAGTCAACCTGATCTACATAAGGAGCTCCATGCCAGCCAAGATTGTATAATAAGATCCTATCTAAAATAAATAAAATAAAATAAAAAATTCCATAATCCATCTGTGATGCTGGTTTGTGTTCATTGGTGACATACTTCTTTCATAGGTTCATACTAGTTCATACTTCTATCATAGGGAATATAACAGGAATTTATCTAAGTTGGTATTGGGATGTGTGCCTAATAAACCTGAGACATCTGATATTTATTTATTTATTTATTTTTCTTTTTTTTTTTTTTTTTGAGACAGGGTTTCTCTGCGTAGCCCTGGCTGACCTGGAACTCACTTTGTAGACCAGGCTAGCCTTGAGCTCAGAGATCCACCTCTGCCTCTGTCTCCTGAGTGCTGGGATTAAAGCTATTCACCACCACACGTTTAGTCAGGCTGAGCCTGATTTCTATGCATTTGAATAGTAACCTCCAGGCTTACTAGAACTGTAACATGCAACCCTGTGGAAAAAAAGAAAGAAAGAAAGAGAGAGAGAGAGAGAGAGAGAGAGAGAGAGAGAGAGAGAGAGGTTGGGAGAGAAGGAGAAACAAAGAAAGGGGAAGGGGAAGGGAAAAGAAATAGGGTGATATTGCTGGAAGGACCATTCTTCAGCAGCTCAGGAAATAAAGCGGAGCCATGGAGTCAGCGAACTAATCACTCAATTGGCCTTTCTATCTGAGAGAGTAGAACTTAATTCTCTGGGCCAGCATAAAAGGGAACACACACAAACACACACACATACACACATGTGCGCACGCACAACTCGTACGTGTCAGGATCTCACCTAGGGTGCTGATGAATGGCAAGCCTTCAGCTGGTCAGAGACTGATGAAGAGATGCAGGGCAGGCGAACTACAGGACAGACAGACAAACAGACAGACACAAGAGGACTTTTCTGAAGGCCAAAGCTTACGCCTTCATTTTGTTATTCTTTTTGTTGCTTGTTCTACGCTGTTGTTTTTCTGTTCTGTTCTTCCCTGATGCTTCCCTTCTGTATTTCTTTATTGTTTTCCTTCTAGCTTATATACCCCAGCAAAATCTTTCAAGCAATATAAAAATTACAATATAGTTACATTCTATTTTTTAAGTGAATGATTATAATGATTACAAGTAAAAAGAAATGTTTCCCATTTCCTTACATGATTAAACACTTAACATATTACAGGTGAAAAACAAATTATCTCCAAGAGCCCACATCCAGTTAAACATTTATCTTTAGACTTCTCATAAATCAGGAGCCGTCCAGTCGTAACTGTTTACACAGGCAGCAGCTTTTAACGAATACCAGAAAAACAGGTTTCTGGTTTCACTTTTCATATTTTAGAGTCCTGCCAATTATCTTAACTAACCATTTAATTCTTTGTTTTTTAGTTACATGAAGTCATCATTTAAAGCTTTGTTTTAGCTATGACATACTCCAAAATCCATGAACACATTTCCTAACATCAAGATCAAAAAAAACTTGAGCTAACCTTACTCCTGAGACTCCATTGCTTTCTTTAACCATTAACCTAAACCATAGTCTCTACTCAAGGAAAACCCGGAAGTCTTAGCTATGTGACACTTCCTTGTTCCCATTTCTACTTTTTATCCTCTGCAGTCCCTGCTCTATCAGGAAGGAGCAACACTGCATCCTACATTTACCTATATTAATTTTCCTGCCAAACTAACCTCTACCATATTCCTTACTACATTTGTTAGAAGTCCTTAACCATCAAAATTCTACTTAAAAAATCATACTTCAATTAAACAGTACAGCGTAAGAGGAAATCATCTTCATTCACAGGTAAAAATGTCGAACAGTAGAAAGGATATTTCCATGAGATAATCACACTACCTTAAAGGCAGTGGAGATGCCCCTGGACCCATTCACACCATGCCAGATACCAGAGAAAAAGGGCAGCAGCAAACATGTAAAGGCACAGCAGCAGCAAGAGCCATTCTGGAGCCGGAGCCCTGGGGGCCTTGCCTATCTGAACTCTACCCATCAGTGCCTTGCATCCTAGTGATCTGAACTCCTGAGGCTCAGCTGCCACCTGCTGCTCCCCTGAGGGGGCCACTGCAGGGTGAAGAGACAGCTCAGCTGTTTAGAGCACTTTCTGTTCTTACAGAGGACCCACGATTAGCTCCTAGCACCTACACAGTGGCTCACAATCATCTGTAATTGCAGTTTTAGGGTATCGGATATGCCTTCTGGCCTCCGGTTTCATGATACCAGTCATACACATGATGTACATGCACATATGTAGGAAAACATTCACATGTAAAGATAAATTAATCTCTCAAAATAAAAAGAATACATGCAAGAAAAAAAAAGAAAATAGGGGCCAAGAGGAGGTAGGGAGTTGCCCATTCTAACTGAGGAGGGTGTAGGTCATGTCTAGACTCTTGTCACAAACATAAATGGGCATTTTCATTTTAGGCGCATGCTGGCACAAGCCTGCAACCCACATATCCTGTATCCTGCCACGGATCTCACATCCCCTGCAACCTTGGCCCTAAAGTGGACCCAGAGATCCCTGTCATTTCAATGCAGCCGCCCTCTGGAGCTCACATTCCTACTTCCCACACACACCTTGCAAAAATAAAAATAAAAAAAATTCCACTGACACCACAGGAACAACTCAAAGGCTTCTGTGTCAAATGCAGAGTCAGGCTTGTGCATGTACTATTATAATTGTGTGCAGAGACATATTTACCACAAACTTTTTTGTTTTGAGACAGGGTTTCTCTGAGGCTTTTTGGAGCCTGTCCTGGAACTAGCTCTGTAGACCAGGCTGGTCTCGAACTCACAGAGATCCGCCTGTCTCTGCCTCCCGAGTGCTGGTATTAAAGGCGTGCGCCACCTTCTCCCAGCTTACCACAAACTTTTGAAGAGCTGGTCTCACTATGATACCAGGCTAACCTTGAACTCTCAACCACCCTGCCTCAATCTCCCAAAGCATAGGGATTACAGATGTGTGCCACCACAGCTGTCCTAGCTTCCCATTCTGAGAAAACCACTGAGTGTTTGAAAGGGCAAAAATTCCCAGTTCTTGGAAATTTCCAACTGCAACAGTGAATGGAGACTGGCCACGAAGTAACATTTGAACCCAGGAGTTGAACAGCTTAGAACCTGGACCATTTCTCTGAGTGAAGGGTAAAGCGCTGTGAACGTGTTCTCAGGCATAGGACTTGTGAGACCTGTGATGGGTCTTGAAACAGTTGAGACAAACATCAGTAGCAAAAAGAAAGACAGTTGCAGAAACAGACAGCAAAGTAGACCAAAGGTCACAGCAAGGGCTACTGTATCTTTAATAAATAACACATGCTAAAGGCAGAAAATGTAGACACAGTTACCCAGAATTAACCGTTGAGATGCTATCTGCGATGGATTTGAGATGCTATCTGCGATGGATTTGAGTGACAATGATGAGAAGCTGCAAAGGTTGATAAATGTGTTATCTGAGTGGGAGATCTAGAAGAAAGGTTTCCAAAAAGAGAGAGAGAGGCATAGAAAATGACTGAAGGATATAAAGAAGCATTAAGGGACCAGTGTGGATACACCAGTTTTTCTAATAAACTCAGAAACAGCTGTAAACAACCAGAATACAGGCTGAGGCTGTCCCTCGGTGGTAGACTGTTTGTCTAATGTGTTAAGGCCCTAGATTTGAGTCCCAATGCCCCGAAAATAACTAAACTAGTTAACTGATTAAAATAAATTAGTAATAACATATAAATATTGACTGTATAAAATAAGTCCAGATATATGCTGTCATAGGAAAAAAAGGTGAGCGTTTGTTCTCTCTGGAGAAGCCAGAGCCCTCTCTTAAGTGCATGGCACCCTGTCCTAAGTGCCTCTTTGTCTTTCTCCCCTAATGTCCCTGCTTAAATCTATGGTAAGATTTTTTTCATAATAAACTCCAGTTTTGCCTCCAACAACAAAAATAAGATATTTAACACAAGTCTTAAGCAGAAGATTATTTCTTGAAACTTCAGTGAATTGGATTTCATCACATTCAAATCTAACTCTCATCAGAAAACCTCAAGAAAAGGAAACGCAGCCGGATATAGTAGCTCATGACTATAATCCCGGCACTCAGACACTGAGGCAGGAGAGGCTGTGCAAGGTCAAGGCCAGCCTTGGGTACAGTGAAGACTTGAAGACTCTGGATCAAAGAGAAAAATAAAAGATAAGAAAGGAAGGAAGGAAGAACATGCGATAAATAAATAAATATAGCCGGGTGGTGGCGGCGGCACACGTCTTTAAACATAGCACTCGGGAGACAGAGACAGGTGGATCTCTGTGAGTTCAAGGCCAACCTGGTGTACAGAGTGAGTTTCACAACAGACTCCAAAGCTACAGAGAAATTCTGTCTCAAAAAGACTAGATAGATAGATAGATAGATAGATAGATAGATAGATAGATAGATAGATAGACAGACAGACAGACAGACAGACAGACAGACAGACAGACAGACAGATAGATGTGATTTAAAGCACAAAAGAAGCAGATAATTCTAGTGGCCAGTGAGGATGAAGTTAGACCTCCACTCCTCCACTCACAGGGGAAAGGAAGCTTGAACAAACACCTGTATGCAAGCATTTATATCGACTTTATGCACAGCCCAAACCTTGAAACAACACAGGGCAGATTCTGGTTTGTGTTTGGTTTTGTTGTCAGTCTTTTTAAAAGCAACCAGATGAACAAACAGTGGTCCATTCAGTGATGGAAAGAATCAAACAATGGTAGCAGCAACAACAGGAGAAACTCAATCTGCCATGCTCAATAAAGCATCCTGACTTCCAGTCAGGCATGGGAACCTGGGATCCTGGTACAGGGTCCTAAATCTCTGCCTGGGGACAGCCAGAGCCAGCACCACGGTCCTCCAGCTCTGTCTGTTTTCATCTGGTTTATTCGACATTCAAGGCCGCCATTCTACTTGCACGTCTATGACTTTGGTTTCTCTAGAGACCTTGTTACGGTAATCATAAGGGTTTTTTGTTGTT
>NC_022014.1:2721174-2748912 GCF_000317375.1 Microtus ochrogaster
TTTGAGACAGGGTTTCTCCATAGCTTTTGCTTCCTGTCCTGGAACTAGCTCTTGTAGACCAGGCTGGCCTCGAACTCACGGAGATCCGCCTGCCTCTGCCTCCCGAGTGCTGGGATTAAAGGCGTGCGCCACCACTGCCCAGCCTGTTGTTTGTCATTTTTAAGTTCTATTTTATTCTTTTTGAGCATAGTGATGTATGTCTTTAATCCCAGCACTCAGGAGGCTGAAGCAGGCACACACGGTTCAAAGCCAGTTTGGTCTATATGAGTTCCAGGACAGCTAAGGATATAAAGTAAGACTGTCTCCAAAACTAAAGAAACAAAGTTAATTATGTGTAGTGGGGGGGGTGGATATGCCACTTGAGTACGGTGTACTTAAAGAGACCAGAAGAGGCCAGGCAGTGGTGGCACACTCCTTTAATCCCAGCACTTAGGAGGCAGAGGCAGACGGATCTCTGTGAGTTCAAGGTCAGCCTTGTCTACAAAGTAAGTTTCAGGACATCCAGGTCTGTTACACAGAGAATGTAGAAAGAGGAGCTGTGGGCTGCTTCCCGCCACCCAGTTCCCTGCTGCCAGCTAGCTTTACCCAAAATAATTACACGGAAACTGTATTCTTTTAAACATTGCCTGGCCCATTATATCTATCCTCTTCTTGGCTAACTCTCATAACTTGATTAACCCATTTCTATTAATGAGTGTAGCACCACGAGGTGGTGGCTTACCAGGAAGGATCTTAACCTGCGTCCATCTTGGAGAGGAGAGCTATGGCGTCTGCCTCACTTCCCTTCTTCCCAGCATTCTGTTCGGTCTACTCTGTCTATCTAAATTCTGCCCTATCAGGCCAAGCAGTTTTCTTTATTAACCAATGAGAGTAACACTATTTTGAAAACTGAAGAAGTATGTGAACTGCCATGTGGATTTGGGGAGCCAAACTCAGATCTCTGTAAGAACTACAAGTGCTCTTAACTACTAAGCCTTCTCTCCAGCCCCATTTCTTGTCACTTTGTGACTTATGTCACTGAGCTAGCATTAACACCAGGGACAGGGATAGGCAAGGCTGGATTCCTGGAGTCTCTCAATGGAGCCAGCCAGCACCCACACATGCTTTGCTGCCTCCAAACAGAGCTACAGAGAACTACATTGGCAGCCACAGGACCCAGAACTGCTGCTACACAAGGCACTGAAGATTCCATCATTGGGCAGTCTCCATCAAAGCAATTCATCCAACATGGCTGCCTTTCCTAACTTCAGCTCACCATGTCCCTGACCCCTGCTTCTGACTCTGATGTCTCTCCAGCCAGTCACCGAGCGCATCTTCCCCTGAAACACTCTCAGGGAGGTGGTTAGGATAGAAACAGGATGTACTCAGACAACAGCACAGAGGTCTCCAGTCTCCAGAGGTCAGTGTCTGAGCCCACCCCGGCAGACAGGTTCTCATTGTCCTTGGGGACAATGTTTTCTTCAGCTGGTAAGTTCTGTAAAACTTCCATTACTCTAGCTAAACTCCAAAAGTGCAGGCTTCTAGCTCCTTCATGGAGGACAGGTGCCCTTCAGGGAAGATGGAAGATAGAGAAGCCAAGTTCACTGTAGGCATAGGGATGCCTCCAAATAGGGATTGTGGCTTCTTCTGCAGCCTAGGGAGGATCTCAGAAATCCTCCACCCAGGACTCTGCCCACAGGACACCACCCTCCCTTCCCAGCCCAGCCTGCTCTCTGCCCAGGGATATGGGGGAGCCATCATCCGTGCGGCTGCTTCAGAGCCACCTTTCTTGCCTCCATGGATGGGTACCCGTGCGGTTAGTAAGCCAAGAAGTTCTTTGGTTGCTCTGGGGGAAGGAACTATGGTAGAATCACACTTTGATTTGTTGGGACCTTAGGAGTAAGAAGTAAACCTTGTTCATGCCTTCCTCAGGGAAGGAAGTTTGCCAACCCCTCCCTGAACCAGTGTCCCCAGGTCATCAGGATGCAGTTAGAGACGACTGTGACTGTGTTGGGTCCTGGTGGGGAGACCCACGCTAAGTGCCCATCAGTCTCACCCACTGCCTTCTTTGGCCCTATTGTATACTGCGTTGCAAACACAGATTAAACAGATGATGGGCACTCTTGGGCATCACTGATCTGAGCCACAGCTCCAGGTCTCCTGCCTCACTCACGCTGCATCAAGGCTTAAAGGGAGGGGCCATGTGGGATTCATGCAGTCTGAGGTATGAGACCTGAACATCCAGGCCAGCCTGGGATCTAGGGTGAGTCTTTCTCTTCTTGGTCAGGTCTTCAGCGCCCTCCACTGGCCTGCAGAGTTCAGTTAAGATAGGACATAAGGGATCAGTTAAGACACCAGCCCTCTGGCAGTGTGGACAGGATGGGGCCATCCTCAGCTGCCTCCTCAGCTTTCTATCGAAACCTCAAGCACAACTTGCAGGAGATGCCTGGTCCCTTGTTCCCATCTCCTAGGCAGCATCTTCCAGGTCCATCAGCCATGAGTGACAGCAAGACAGGCTCTTCAACCCAACGCCATAGCCCAGGCAATGCCACATCACAGCCCAGGTGAACACATTTCCTAGCTGAAACTGCCTTCCTCTGAAGGCCCTGGTCAGTGCTATGAGACTGCTTAGTCTGCAGGTCTGAGGTTAAAGGTCAGGAGCAACTCTGTTGCTTGTGTTTGCAGATGAGAAGGCACGTGTGTTTTCTCTATCAGGGTCTCTCTGTGTACCTCAGGCTGCCCACAGACGTTTTCTCCTCCTCCTCTGAAGTTCATCTGGCTTCTGAGACAGTCTCTATGGGATTAAAGGCATATGCCGCCATAACCAACCTCCCCTCAAACTCCTAGTTCCTCTGCTTTAGAGTGTATCACCGTACCCAGTTTGCTTCCAGGACATTTTAATTTAGTTGTTAAACAGAAACCTTAATAAAAATTCAAATCACGTCAACTTTTTAAATATTTTTTATTTTATTTTTTTGCTTCCTCTCCCTCTTCTCCTCCCTGCCTCTCACCCCCACTTCCCTCCCCCCTCCCTATCCACTCTTCCTCCTAAGGATATCAATCAGCTATGGTATATCAAGTTGCAGTAAGACTAGGCACCTCCTCTCCGATAAAGTATGGACGAAGCAATCTGGTAGAAGGAATAGATCCCAAAAGCTGGCAACAGAGTCAGAGACAACACCTGCTCCCACAAGAAGATCAAGTTGCACAACTGTAACACATGTGCAGAGTGCCTAGGTTGGTCGCATGCAGGCTCCCTGGTTGTGGGTTCAGTCTCTGTGAGCCCCTATAAGACCAGGTTAGTTGATTCTGTGGGCTTTCTTGGGGTGTCCTTGACCCCACTGACTCCTATACCCCTTCCTCCCCCCTCCCACAGGATTCCCTAAGCCCCGCCTAATGGTTGGCTGTGGGTCTCTGCATCTGTTTCCATCAGATGCTAGATGAAGCCTCTCTGATGACAACTGGGCTAGACACCAATCTATGAGCACAGCAGAATATTATTCTCAATCATTTCACTGACTTTTGACATTTTTTTGCCAGTTGTGTTTGGTTCTAGCCCGGGTCTCTGGACTGTGCCACCTCTGAGTCATGGCCCTCAGGGACGAGCTCACTTTCACAGTGTGGGTCTCAGCTGGGCCAGTCATTGATTGCCACTCCCACAATTTCTGCGCCACCTTTACCCCAGCACATCTTGTAGGCAGGACAAATTGTAGGTAGAAGGTTTTGTGGCTGGGTTGGTGTCCCAATCCCCCCACTGGAAGGCTTTCCTGGTTACAGAACAGGACCTAGTTCAGGCTCTGTATTCCCCATTGCTAGGGTCTTAGCTAGGGTCACCCTCAGAGACTGCTGGGAGTTTCCATTGCATTAGGCTTCTATCTCATTGTAGTGATGAGGCAAGCAGGTCTGCTTTTCATCCTGCCTGGCTTCGGCACGCCTGGCTAGCTTATGCCCCGAAATAACAACACACAAATTGTATTCATTTAAACACTGACTGGCCCATTAAGTTTCTGCCTCTTATTGGCTAATTTTCACATCTTGCTTTAACCCATATTTAGTAATCTGTGTAGCACCACGAGGTGGTGGCTTATGAGGAAGATTCTAGCCTACGTCCATCTTAGGTCAGAGCTTCATCGTGTCTGCCTCGCTGCCTTCTACCCAGCATCCTGTTCTGTTTACTCTGCCTACCTAATTTTCTGTCCTATTAAAGGGCCAAGGCAGTTTCTTTATTTCTTTTGTTCTTTTCTTTTTTCTTTTTTTTTTCTTTTTGGCTTTTCGAGACAGGGTTTCTCTGTGGCTTTGGAGCCTGTCCTGGAACTAGCTCTGTAGACCAGGCTGGTCTCGAACTCACAGAGATCTGCCTGCCTCTGCCTCCTGAGTGCTGGGATTAAAGGCGTGCGCCACCATCCCCCAGCTAAAGCAGTTTCTTTATTAACCAATGAAAGTAACACATAGACACATGACCCTCCTCCATCAGGTCATCCTAGAGTAGAGATTGCCCCAGATTCCAATTGTCTCTCCCAGTACTCTCTCCCTCCATCCTCACCATCTGATCCCTCCTGTTCCCATCCAGACCTCCCTACCCTGTCCAACAGTGATGTCTATTCTATTTTCCCTTCACAGTGAGTGAGATTCATGTGTGTCTTCCTCTCCCCCCCCCCTTAGAGCCCTCCTTGATACTTAGTTTCTCCAGGTCTGTGGATTGTAGCATGGTTATCTTTTACTTTCCAGCTAATATCCATTTATAACTGAGTACATACTGTGTTTGTCTTTCTCTGTCTGGGTTACCTCACTCAGGATGATCTTTGCTAGTTCCATCACTTGCCAGCAAATTTTATTATGCTATTGTTTTTAAGAGCCGAGAAACACTCTATTGTGTAAAAACAAAACAAACAAAAACAGGGTCTGTTGTAGCTCAGCCTGGCCTTGAATTATATGGCCAAGAAAGACCTTGAACTTTTTTTTCCTAAAGTTTTTCTTTTACCTTTATTTATTTATTTATTTATTTATTTGGTTTTGGTTTTTTGAGGCAGGGTTTTCTGGTAGCTATAGAGCCAGTCCTGGAACTCACTCTGTAGAACAGGTTGGCCTTGAACTCACAGAGATCCACATGTCCCCATCAAAAGCCTTCATGAAAGAAGTCAGGGTAGGAACCCAAGCCAGGAACCTGGAAGCAGGAACTGAAGCAGAGCCAGTAGAGAAGTGCTTACTGGCTTGTTCAGCGTGCTTTCTCATACAGCTCGGGAATACCTAGCCAAGGGAGGCAGTACCCACAAAGGGCTGAGCATCACCACACCAATCACTTACCAAGAAAGACTTGCCTATAGGCCGGTCTTTATGGAAGCATTTTCTCAATGACAATCCCTCTTTCCAAATGACTCTCACTTGACAAAACAAACAAACCAACAAAAACTAGCCAGGTTGCTGTCCATAGATTGTTCCATATGGTGCACCTGCTCCTTGTCCATCTATCAGCTAGGACCTAGTGAGTCTGATAACCACGAATCTGGTCACCTCACTTGATGTAGAAGGAAGGCAGTAGGACACTCTGCGATTCCCAGCCTTCCTACTCGAAGTATGGTAGGCAAGTTCTGTACAAGGTGAGGTCAGATGCCAGGACCCAGACGGGATATTTGAGAGGTACACCAGACAGACCACTGAGGACAAGTGATCCCCTAAAAGAGATTGGAGGGTGTACTAGTCAGGGTTCTCTAGAGGAACTTTACAGACTGTATGTATGTATGTATGTATGTATGTATGTATGTATTATATGTATTATGTATATATGTGTGTGCATATTCATTATATATACATGTGTGTATGTATACATTTGTGTATGTGCGTATGTGTATATATTGAATATATAGTTATCATTATACACATTATATCAATGTATATACATTATATATAGATAAGAATCCCTAAGACAGTCAGCCTCACAGACTGAACAACTACTGGATTCTTGGCCTTTCCATTAGGAGACAGTAAAAGCTTCCTTCTTCCATGTCCTTTTATGTGGACTGCCACCAGAAGATGTGGCTCTTATTTAGGGTCTTCCCATCTCAAACGCTTCAGATTTAGGGTGGGTCTTTATGGTGGTTAAATGAGAATGGCTCCCATAAGCATATATATATTTGAATGTCTGGTTCCCAGTTAACGGAATGGTTTAGGAAAGGTTAAGAGGTGTGGCCTTGTTAGGTGTGTCACTGGGGGTGGGCTTTGGAAGTTTTCTTTCTGCTTGATACCTGTGGATCAGGTTGTAAGCTCTCAGCTACTGTTCCAGGGCCATGTCTGTCTGCCTGCCTCCCTCCATTCTCCCATCATAGACTAGGTTTCCTTTTATAAGGTGCCTTGGTCATAGTGTTTATTATTTCACGCATGTTTTTATGTATGAGTGCTCTGTCTACATGTATGCTACAGGCCAGAAGAGGGCATCAGATCCCATTACAGATGGTTGTAAACCACCACGTGGTTGTTGGGAACTTTGGGAAATCAGCCAGTGCTTTTAACTGCTGAGCCACCTCTCCAGGCCCTGGCCACCACGGTGCTTCACCACATCAAAAGAACAATAACTTAGACAGGTTTTTCCCACCGCAAATAATCCAATCCAGAAAACTCTCTCAAAGGTAATTCCAGATCAAGTTGACAACCAAGACTGGCCATGCTAGAAAGGAAAGGAGCACCTACTTCTGCATCTCCTGAGTCTCAGTCCAGCTCGGCTGGGACACCCTCTGATCAGGGGTGTACTTTCAATGTGAGGAGGAAGCAAAAGGCACCCAGGTCTGGGCTAGAAAAGAAGTTCCTGTCCAGTAGTAGTCCTGAATATAATATGCTCTGAATATTTGCCCTTAGTAGACAGATGCAAGTCAGCAGAACTGCTACTCTGTGGGTGGCCTATCACTCAACTGACAATCTTTTTTTTTTCAAGACATGGTTTCTCTGAGTCACTTCGGAGCCTATCCTGGAACTTGCTCTATAGACCAGACTGGCCGTGAGCTCAGAGAGATTTGCCTGCCTCTGCCTCCCTGCTGCTGGGATTAAAGGCCTGGTTCAACTGATAACCTTTAGCATACACTATTTTTAAAAGCTTTGTGTGCATGAGTGTATTGTCTGAGTGTATGTATGTGCACCAAATTCATGACAGATCAGAAGAGGACATCAGATTCCCTGGACTTGGATGAACTGAAGTTACAGAGGGTTGTGGTCACCAGGTGGGCCCTGGGAACTGAATCTGGGGCCTCTGCAAAGCGTTACTACCAAGCCATCTCTCCAGCCCTGATGCACAAGTTCAGATGAAATATAATTTATCTGTTTGCTTTTGCTGTCTGTGGGGTTTTTGTTTTGTTGTATCACATCCAGAAAAAAATTATTGCCCAATACCTTGTCAAACTTTCTCCTTGTTTCTTTCAAGAGTTGTACAGCATTGGCTCTAAGTCTCCAACCCGTGTTGGACAGACTACCTTTCATATATGGAATGAGGTAGGAATTCAAATTCATACTTTTGCTTGTAAATCCTTTATTGAAACCAGACCCGAATTCATAACCTTGTATGTAGAACCAGGTCCCAGCAGACCAGAAGGGGGTGCTCAGGAAACACGAGGCCCTGTTCCTACATCAGGCTGTACTCCACCTACTGATTCTTTTTCTTTTTGGTTTTTCCAGACAGGGTTTCTCTGTGGCTTTGGAGCCTGTCCTGGAACTAGCTCTTGTAGACCAGGCTGGGCTTGAACTCATAAAGATCCGCCTGCCTCTGCCTCCCAAGTGCTGGGATTAAAGGTGTGCGCCACCACCACCCGGCACCTACTGATTCTTATAAGGTGATTTGGCCAAGAATGGGTGCGCACAATAGCCAGATCCCTTCACTGGGATTTACTGATTCTCCACAAACCTCTTATCACACTTATATCTTGGTTACCTAGGGACTTGGCCCCAGTCAAGACCCCTGTCCACAGAGAACACATGTACCGGAAAGGAGGTTTCTAGGCTGATGTTGTCTCCTACCCCGGCAGCCCCTACCACCACCACCACCACCTGACATTCCCTCTAGCACAAGGGCCTTGGGGCCTCACACGTCTCTGCTGGTTGGAACTTAGCACCCAGGACCCATGGGCTCAGCAAAGTGGTATGGTTTATATGGCTTTATCTTAGTCTTTCCTGCTCTACAGCCTTCTGCAGCTCCTGTAGCCCACAGGTGGCCCACGAGCACAGCTCTTCCAGGTAGCCTCTCCACCCAGCTCTGCCCTCCCCTTTGCCTCCCTGTGATGTTGGGCTTCATTCTTGCAGAAAGCCCAATAGCCATGAGTCCAGATCAGACTCAACTGTGGTGCTGAAAATGTAGATTCCAAAAGTAGACGTGGTGTTACTTGGGCAACTGGGGAGTGGAATCACTTGGAACAAGAGGCCAAGGTCATCCTTGAGTTGGAAGCCAGCCAAGGCTAATGTATGAGACCCTAAGCTAAAAACCTCAAAATTAAAAAATTACTGGGTCACTCCGAGCCACTGGCCTCATGGTGGGCCACCCAGAGGTCCCAGACCATCTGCTGATGACTTTGGTCCCTGATGGTACACAGGTCAGGGGTGGACTGGGTCAACACGTGGGCTCAGGAGCCATCAGTCTTGGAAGCTGTTGTGTAGGCTGGGACAGACCCAAAATCGATACCTTCTATTGAGGGGGACAGGCCTGCTGGGGTCACCACCACTACAGCTGGGTGGCAGGGGATTGTTTCTAAACAGACCTTGTCCACAACTCAGCCCCAGTGAGAGACCAAGGTCTCTAGGATCTGGTGTTCATGGTGATCTTACTCTTCCTCCAAAACAACAGGAGGAATTTACAGGCTGGGCTCCAAGAAACACTGGGCAGTTACGGGCAAGGGACATAGGCCCGGGGTCCTGTTCCGGTGCACCTAACAGTCTCAGAAGACAAGAAAAGGAAGAGGAATAAGGAGGGAGAGAGTGGTGAGTACACTGGGGACACCAACAGATGAACAGATGAAGACTGGTCACTCCTAGAGTTCCCAGGACCCCCGGATACATAGTTCAAGGATCTCAGGAAGCTGAAACTGGCCCCGGAAGGTCTCGGCACGTGCCAAAAAGTAGAGCAGGCACCAGGGTGGCCACCAGGGGGCCAGCTGACGGTTCTAAGTACCCGTCCCGTCGGTGAGGAGGCATCCGGGTAGGGAGCTGGGTTGCTGAGGACTGGCCGAGGAAACTGGACCAGGGCACAGCACGACGAGAACGTATCCAGCAGGGCCAGTAGAAGCCGCGCAGGAATTTCAGGTGGAACTGAGGTGTTGGCTGCAGGGTAGTGGCGGGGGTGGGGGTGGGGGTGTCCCGGCTGCTGCCCCTCCCCCATGGTTCAGACCTGTTCCCCTCCCCCACCAAGGGCCAGCCTGTAAGTTAGGGAGCATCCATATTTCTCTTCCCGTCGGTTTTGCATGCGTTTGGCCCTTTGTATGAGGCCAGTTCATTGGATAGATTCGAGATATGCCCCGCCCAGGTCCCCGAGCCTGCCAATTGCAGGAAGTTTCACAAGTGTTGCTGCTCCAGGGATTGCTACGGTCCTGCGACGTTTCTTAGGATGCTTAGGCCTCAGTAATCTTTGCTCCCAGAACCTGGGCCTTAAGCCCAAGGATACCTTCAGGGCCTGTGCCTGAAAAGGTGCCCTCTGAGCATCCGGACGACCCTTGGGAATCTCGGCTTCCTTTCCTCCACACGGCTCGCCGGCGGGTCCTCAAATGGACGCGCTTATCCCGAGGAGGAGTTTGCAGACGCTCCCTCGAGCTTAGTACGCGTCCCCTTTAAGAGTGCGGCCGTTCAGGGAGCCGCCTGCCTGGACCGGTGCCCCGCGCCCGGGGTCTGTAGGCGGTCGCGGGCAATTAGAGCTCGGCGGCCGAGCGCGGGAGGCGGGAAGCGCATGTTTGCATAGAAGGCGTAGGACACGAGACAGGAGCCACCGTACGTGGAGCAGGCGTGCGGCGGGCAGCCCAGCTCAAGCCCCGCCCCGCCCCGCCCGCTGGGGTCCTGCGCTCCGGGCTGCGCGCGGCGGGCGCGGAGGGAAGTCCCGAGACAAAGGAGCGCCGTCGCCTCTGCCGCCGCGACGGTCCGGGCCGTGGTCGCCCAGGTGAGCCGCCACCGGCCCGCGCGCGCACTCAGATCCTCTCCCCGCGTCGCCGCCGTTCCCTGTAGGCTTCCTGGAGGCGCCGAGCTGAGCCTTCTAGCCTTCTAGCTCACGGCCTCCTCCCGCCTCCGAGCCTCGGCCCTTGGGGCACTGGGGCCCAGCCGCTGTGCCCCGGGCGAGTGCGGGGTTGGGAACACGTCCCCTATTCCTGGCGGACTGAGTTCCGCTGACCCCACAACAGACGATCTGAGCTTTGCGGTAGCTACCAGACTCGTTCTGGGCGGTGCTGGGCCCGTGGTTGGGCGAGCGGGAGTGCAGGAAGGCCGTGGGCACTGGGCCGTGTCGCGGCCTGTAAGCACCGGAGTCGCAGCAGAAGGCTTGCTTCACTTCGTCGGTTGCCCAGACACTGGATCTGTCCTTTGGGTTTTGTGGGTGTTTTGTGCAGATTCTCTGCCCCACTGTCCTTTATTCTTAAGGAACTGTTGCTTTAGTGGGTGAGTTACCTGCCTCCGCAACAGAAAACAGGCATCGAAGGGGAATTTGTTCTGATTCTAAAGATGTTTGTGCTGTGAGTGATGGCAGTCCTGCCTTCCTCTAGCTGACTCTGCCGCTGGAAACTTAAGAAACAGCCTAGTATCCTTAGTGAAGGGTCCTTAGGGCCTGCAGTATACATTCGGGTGGGAGAGGCAGCTTAGCTTTATCCGAGCCAGCCGTAGTACCTGGTACTCCGTGTTGCTTATGAGTGAGTCGAGGTGGGTGGAAATAAGCAACTTTGCACATGCTCTCTGGCCGGTAAGTAGTTCTGTATTTGTTGCCAGACAAATACAGCGGATTACAGGAAGCCTGGTATGCGAAGAAGACCTAGCCCTGTATTCCCTGCCTGGCTCTGGTCTGGTAGCTGGGGGTTATTTTGTCTTGGCCTCAGAAAACTTTCCAGCTCATGAAGTGGCTGTTAACTCTGGAAGGCGAGATGTACTTAAGGTGGGGGAGGACCAGGTTTCTGCTTAGATCATTACAGATGTGTCCCTAGGGCTCCTTTGCTCGACCGTGGGGCAAGAAGGCCTTTGTAAGCTCTTGTAGAATCATCTCTCACTTCCCTGTAACTCCTTTTGAGATAGCATCCCAGGCTGACCTTGAACTAACTCTTGGTGGTCCTTCCCCTGCCCCCCTTTCAGCCTCCTTAATCCTGAGTGTGCGAGCTTGAGCCACCACGTGCAACTCCTCAGTTGTTGTCACACTGGGATAGTCACATTTGGATGCTAGGACAGAGTTCTCTGGCCGGCCCCTTTCTCCAGAGCAGTGGCTAGGGGTTTGGGAACCTGTTTGGAAGTCCTACCCAGCCTTGCTTGGGATCTTGTGCCATCTGATTGGCTGGGTGGGGATGGCAGCTCCTTTACAACCTACCCTCAGTTGGGGAAGGTAGAGTGCTTGTGCTCCTAAGCCTGAGGGGGGCAAGTTCCCAGGAGCCGGGGTGCAGTTAGGCCTGTCCACTGAGGACTAGTTGAAAAGTGGGACACATTGGAAGTGAAGCCCTAGGCTTCCAAGCTCTGCTCCGGCTGTTGACTTCCTCGGGTCTGCCTCCCCACACACACACACTGAGACAGCTCAGAGCTAGCCCTTCCCTGCCATGTTTCTCATGGCAGTATCACCTGGGTGTTATGGCTCCTCTCTTCCCAACAGTGAGTCCATGTGGGCAGCAACCTGTCCTTCTGTCTTGGATGAGTGCCACCTGGATCTTCTGTTTGCTAAGATATGAATATTCAGGCGGGTCTTGGGGGTTGGTGGTAGAGCCTTGGTGATCATGCTTGTTTTGGACAGTCTCTACTCCTGTAGTGGGGAGGGACAGGGGTTTGGGCTTGAGTCTTTGTTTTTTGACTTGAGGTCAGGTAAGAGAGGAGTCTTTAGTTTGTACACTTTGGACTTTGACTGGAGTTTGTGTCACTTGATGGCTCTCTGTCACAAGCTTGTCCGGTGGCTTGTGCTTCTTAAAGAGTTTCTTCGTGTTGACTTTGAGTGTATAGGATATTAAAAATACCAATGCTGGGTGTCTGTGGTTTTGCTTTTTTGTTTTGAGACAGGGTTTCTCTATGTGGCCCTGGCTGTCCTGGAGCTCACTCTGGAGACCAGGCTGGCCTCGAACCTGCAGATCCACCTGCATCTGCCTCCTGAGTGCTAGCTAGATTGAAGGCGTGCGCCACCAACGCTTGTCCTTGCGTTTGTTTTATAGTGACCTTACCCGAGTTCCTGAAAAATGGGCTCCTAGGTGATGCTCCACCCCTGGTGGCAGTCCTAGCCCTTTTCTGCTGGTGTATTTGATGAAGTCATCAAGAGAAATCTAGGGCCAGGTGTGGTAGTGCATGCCAGTAATGGCCAACACTCAGGCAGGCCAGTTTGTTAAGGCCAGTCTGCTCTACATAGTGTGTTTCTGGGCCAGCTCTGGCCACATGGTGAGACCCTATCTCAAAAAGGGGTGGGGAAAGGAAAGCTGTCTAGAGACCAGATGTGGTTCATGCCTATAATCCCAATACTAAGAAGCTAGCCAGAAGGATTGTTGTGAGTTTCAGGCTAGCCTGGGTTACAGTGTGAGACTCTTAGCTAAAAAACAAGCCATCTAGGACCTCAGTGCAGGGCTCTACCAGATTGCTTTGACCCAGTGTGTCTGTTTAGGAGATACCAGAGAACTATGCTCACACAGGTGGAGGTACATATTTAATCAGCCAACCTGTAGCGCAAGGAATGAGGCCTTTGAGCTGCAGAGGGCCCTCCTCCCCCTCCCCCCCACTGGGTCAAGAATGCAGGGCAGTTTCTAGGGGAGTCAGGACAGTGCAGGTAAGATAGACAGCCTGAGCTAAGTATAAGCTAGCAGGAGCTTTAGGGAGG
This sequence comes from Microtus ochrogaster, assembly GCF_000317375.1. Classification (NCBI taxonomy): domain Eukaryota; kingdom Metazoa; phylum Chordata; class Mammalia; order Rodentia; family Cricetidae; genus Microtus; species Microtus ochrogaster. The sequence continues at coordinate 2,734,148 of NC_022014.1, forward strand.
TCTGGTTGAGATGTGTTAGAGGCTGTAGCAGGAGCCTATTCTAGCAAGACTCTTGCTCTTGTCCTGAGAAGATTGAAGACTGCCTGAGAGAGAAGACTACAGGATATCCCAGTGCTTAGAGACCACTTGGAGATGAAAACAGAGGCTGAGTTGGTGCTGGTTCTGCTGGGAGATTTTGTCCCTGAGCCCAGTGGAGCCCCACATGAGAATGGTGGAAGCCTCAAGTTGGAATCAGCTATGGGACTTTTGTCCTGAGAAGCAGCTCAGTGTGAACCACTTTAGAAAGATACCTTTTTATCTGCTAGATCCTTGCTCAAGGGGCCGGCTTGCTTCCACCCACCCCTTGATCCCATTGCTCTGTAAGTTTGGAAGTCTCTAGGTGCTGTCTCATGTGAGACTAAAAAGAGGGGAAAGGAAAAGGGGAGCAGGTGGCAGCCAGTTTGGAGCCACAGTCAAAGTGGCTGTGGGCCTAGGTGGAGGCGGTCCTTTACCCTTGCTGAGTGGAACCTAAGGGCCTTGTCCAGGTGTGTTGATAACGCCCTGGCAAGTGCTCCTGGCCTGGGGTTTGCGTTCCTCTGCCCTGTGCTGCAGATTTTTCTCGTTGGTGCTTTCAGGAGTAGTGATTGTCCTGTCGAGAATGATTCTAAGTTGTGCCAGAGCTCCTGTATCTGGTGTACCTGGAGGGCAGTACCTTGTTTGTGAACCCTCCTTCTGCTACCAGACTAGCACTCTACCTTTCGGGGGAGTGGGGTTGTGCTGAAGAGAGCCATTGAGCCATATCCTGGCCATAGGTGAGTGCTTCCGGTGCCTGTAGGCCCTCCCTGTCCTGAGAGTTTGACTGTGGAGTGGTGCCTAGTCTTTCCTGAAGATGCTCAGTGCCTGCTGGAGAGGTGACAGCCTTTGTGCAGACCCCTCACTCCCCTCCCAATGGTTGGGGTTTGTAAACCACAGGAGGGACAGCAGTTGTGCCCTGCCTACCTGGGGGTGTTCTGGGGAGCGCCTATTGAGGGTTATAATGTCAGCACTTGCTCAAAGGTAGCTTGCCCAGCTGGACTTAGCCTTATTCACCTGCTTGGAAACAGCCTTCTCTGACTGAGATGGGGGTGGGGAGATGGCACAGGTGTGTGTGTGTGTGTGTGTGTGTGTGTGTGTGTGTGTGTGTGTGTGTGTGTATACATGTATGTGCGCGCGCTTCACCTAACCATCCCTTTATGCTGTCTGTTCCAGGGACTTTGAATATGTCGGGGATTGCCCTCAGCCGACTTGCCCAGGAAAGGAAAGCTTGGAGGAAGGACCACCCTTTTGTAAGGAGCGTTCTTTTTCTGAGCTACAAGGAGGGACCTTCTGTTGGATTGTGTTCCCTGCTGCTCAGCCTGTAGCCACTGGGTGAGATCTAGGCTTGTTCTCTGAGCTGGTTTGTTTTGTGACTGTTCTTTCTCAGGGCTTTGTGGCTGTCCCAACAAAGAACCCTGATGGCACGATGAACCTGATGAATTGGGAGTGCGCTATCCCTGGAAAGAAGGGGGTAAGGGCTGCCATTGGCTTTGTACCTCAATGTTTCTAACAAGAGAGTTGAGGGAGCAGAACTACTAGAAGGGACTTGGGTTTACATATCTTTAACATCTGACCACAGCCAGCCTACCAGGTCACAGCCCTCACCAAGCCAAGGAGTGGCTGTGGTGGTAGGGAGGCTTGGACCCTGGCAAATCATTGGATCAATGAAAACCCTGGGGTGGGGAGCAGGCGAAGATTGCTGGGTACAAAGTGGTAAGCCCCGGTGACAAGGTGTCCCGGAGAACACAAGCTGTGTGCACACTGGCCTCGGTGTTGCCAGTTTGCTGTCCTTGCCCAGAACTTGTAAAGCATGTGAGAGAGAAGGCATTGTCCAGACTAGGGCCTCCAGGTTCAGCTTAGCACCTGAGCGGGTTCATCTGTCACAGTATGGGGGTGGGTGGGTTCTGGCCTGTCAGAGTCCGAGTCAGGGTTGAGCAGTTCCACCATGGTGCTTCCATTGCATGAGCTGGGGGTAGGAAAGCTGCTGGGTTGGGGAATAGTACCCTGTCCCTCCCGGGATAGGCTCCAAGGTGCAGACTTGACTAATACAAGTATAAACTGCTGGGCCCAGCTTTGTTTGCTGAGCTCTTTGGTGTTCTCAGCCACCCAAGAACTGTGTGGATCCTGAGCCCTCCAGCATCTGGCAGGCTCCCCTACTTGTTGTGTTCAAGCCAGCTTCTGCCCCCATCCTATCTGAGGAAGGCTGTTGTCTAGCTCCCATAGGCACAAGTGGGCGTCATCTTCAGCCCTAGAGGTACAGTGATGGTGTGGGGCTGTTAGAGAATCAGCCCAAAGCACCTGGGTTTGGGGAAACTTCTGGTCTTACTTGGCATGTGAACTACGTATCTAACCTTAGTTCCCTTCCCACAGACTCCATGGGAAGGAGGCTTGTTCAAACTGCGGATGCTTTTCAAAGATGACTATCCGTCCTCACCACCAAAATGTAAGTTCTGCAGAGAGCTTGCAGTCCCCTTCCCAGAGCTCCCTTTGCGAGCCGGATGCTCTGCCCAGCAGGCAGGTGTCGGTGCTGGGATAAAAGCATTTTTGGTGAGTCGCCTTGGATCACAAGTCCCAGGATAGAAGAGCATGTAATTAGTGTGGTCTCTAATCCCAGTCAATCAGGAGGTACCACATTTCAGAGGGAAAGTTGTGAGTTCCGAGTGTAAGCTCCTGGATGATTTGGTGTCCGCAGGTGTAGGAGAGCAGGAGTCTCAAGGCTTTCCTAGGCTGAGTGAGTGGTTAGCATATGTATTAATTCAAAGCACCAAAGGAGAGAAGAAACTCCTTCATTCCAGTCCGCTGCTGCTGCATTGTTTGTTCCCATTCATGCCTCGCATCCCAATGAGAGACTGTGTGGCCTGAATGTTGAGCCTTCAGGTCAGTAGGTGAAAAGTGAAGGCTGGACTGTGTCCAGAAGGCTAGACAAGCTCAGCGGAACTTGCTTGGGGATGCAGTGCCCACCACCATCATTCTGCCCAGGGTATGACCAGGTCTGAGCTTTCACAGTTGACTTGTAAATAGAGATGTTGCCCATTGCAGTGACTTAAACATACCTTATTGGGAACCACTGTGTGGACTCTTACTTTGTTTGTCAGTGTTTTCTGCAATCCTATTATTAGTGGGATTTGGAGCAGTGGAGGGGTTCAAGGCAGGGTTTCTCTGTGTAGCCTTGACTGTCCTAGAACTGGCTCTGTAGACCAGTCTATCCTTGAACTCAAAGGTCTACCTGCCTCTTCCCAAGTGCTGCGATTAAAGGCGTGCACCACCACTGTACAGCCAATTAGTGCTTTGATTTAATTAGAGGGTAGGGATCTAAGGTTGAGACAGACACAGTTGCTTGTCTCGTTGCTCTCATGTGGTTCTGGAATCCTAAGCAAATACAATGAAGCGAGAAGTTTCTCATCTGACAAGGAAAACCAAGATGCAACTTCTTTTTTAAAAAAAAAAATTTTATTTATTTATTAAGTATACAGTATTCTTTCTGCGTGTATGCCTGCAGGCCAGAAGAGGGCACCAGATCTCATTACAGATGGTTGTGAGCCACCGTGTGGTTGCTGGGAATTGAACTCAGGACCTTTGGAAGAGCAGGCAGTGCTCTTAACCTCTGAGCCGTCTCTCAGCCCCGATGCAACTTCTTATAAGGGAAAAATGAAGAAATACATTGTAGCATATGAGAGTTTGAAAACTAAGTAATTTTCTGAGAGAGAACTCTGTGCTGGAAACCATGGGCATTTCTAAGAAGCCCAGGATACCCTCATCCTCCTAGCTGATCTCCACATACCACAGGGGTCCACTCAGGCAGTCTCCAGAGTGCATGCAGAGTTGTGCAAAGGGCAGGGGCAGTCAGTCCCTTGGAAGTTCCAGGGGCGCTGGAAGACCCAGTGTGAAGAAATTGTCTGGGCCTGTTAACAGGGTGGATCACCAGTTACATGGTTAAATGTTGTAGGATTGGTTCAAAGACAGGCAGCCAGACCATGAAGCAGAGTGGATAGTCCAGAAAATCCATACACACTCACTGGATATGGGATGAAATTACCAGGGTTTGCTTGGGAGATGAACCCACAGGTGAAGCCAAGTGAATGGGGAATAGGGCAGCTTTGGAGAAGGTTCCAGAGGTTTTCCATGATCTTGGGGTGGAAGGTATTCTTCACCAGAGAAGTACAAGAGGCCCTGGATACAGGGATTGGCTATCTGTGTGACCCTAGAGTTGAGACAGTCTTAGACACCAGCTAGTGAGAGAGATGCAGGGGGCAGAGCATACCTTCCTGGATCTCAGGTTCTTCTAGGTTACTGAGAGGAGTTAACCAGCCATAAAGTAGAGTAGACCTTGGGGAGGAAGGCTAATGCAGCCAAAAACTGAACAGCAGGAACTCTTGGGCACTTGTTGCAGGGTGTAAAGGTTGAACATTTCCCTGAAAGATCCCTGCGGTGACCACTAAAGCAGGCCGCTTGCCACTGCTTTCTAGGACTGAGCTGTAGGAATGCTGTGGAAGCCTCATTGGTGATGACCAGAAGTCAGATGGTGCAGGTGTGCGGTAATAGCAGCCTGGGAAATACCTAGGGTAAAAGGAAGCAAGGATGCGACTTATAAATCCCCCAGACAGCAGAATAGTAGAATCCTTAATGTCTGATCCATGCCTCTCAAAGCAGTTGCTGCCAGAGTGAGGCAAGACGGGGCTGGTAGCTAGTAGGAGATTCAGGTTCGCTGAGATTCGAATGCGAGTCATCATTAGTAGAAGAAAATATAGTTGCCAAATGAGATTAAACTTGCATTTGCTGGAAAATACAATTTAAAGAACAAAAAGATATGTCCTGGATGGGGAAAGAAGCCTGCTGGAGAAGGGCTTATATCGAGACCACGCTACCCTTCTGAGCAGTAAGGGATACAAGATAGACATGCCTTTAAAGCAGCTTCCAGGAACTGGTGTTGGCGCTGTAGTGCAGAACATTAGCAGCTCTTCTAGAGGACCAAGGCTGGATTTTAGCATTCCATGCCTGTCCCAGGGGCTATGCACCCTCCTGACTTCTGTGGGCTTTACACATACATGCAGGTAAAATACCCACCTTCATTTAAAAAAAGGGGGGCGGGTTGAGACGGGGTTTTCTCTGGCTGTCCTGGAACTCCATCTGTAGATCAGGCTGGCCTCGATCTCAGAGATTCACCAGCCTCTGCCTCTTGAGTGCTGGGGTTAAAGATGTGTGCAACACCTGGAGATCTGTGGAAATGGGAACCAGGACTGGAGACCCTGACCAGCTGTGAGACAGCTGAGCTAGAGAACCTGATAGGATTAGTTTTAAGACCTAGGCACCCACCACCCTCTCCATTAGCATATTGATATATCTGGGGCACAAGTCTCGTTCTAGTTCTTTCTCATAGCATTGCTTGGAGTGGCATTCAGTAACCACAGTCACAAGGCACACACTGTGAATCTCAGCCCCTCTGGACAGACCTTGTGTTTTCTGTGAACTTTCAACATTAATGCCTGGTGTTCATTCTCTCTCATCTTCATTTCTTCATTAATTTAGTATTTATTTTTGTGGTGCTTTGGTTTGAACCAGGGCCTCATGGGTGCTAGGCAAGTATTCCATCACTGAGCTGCAGTCCTGCATTTTTTTGTTATTTAAAGCTCATGGACAATTAGAGTATAACAGAACTAGCTGGGCAGTGGTGGTGCATGCCTTTAGTCCCAGCACTTGGGAGGCAGAAAGGGGTGGAACTCTGAATTGAGTCCAACCTATCTACAGAGCAAGTTTTGGGGAAGCCAGGGTTACACAGAGAAACCCTGTCTCAAAAACAAAAAAAAAATTACTATGAGTATTATGTGCACCAGCATGTACATATACAGCAGCAAATATATGGAAGCCAGAGTATAATTTGTATGCGTTTTCTTCTCACATTGTGTGAGTCCCAGGGATAAAACTGAAATCAGGCTTGGCAGCTAGTGCCTTTACCCAGTGAGCCATGTTGCTGGCTCTAGAACATTACAGTAACTGAAGCTTAACAGGGTGCACCATTTTTTTAATTATTTTATTTTATGTGTACATTTGTCTATGAGGGTGTCCGATCCCCTGGAACTGGAGTTATAGACAGCTGTGAGCTACCATGCGGTTGCTGGGAATTGAACCCAGCTCCTCTGGAATAGCTGCCGGTGCTCTTAACCACTGAGCCATCTCTCCAGCCCGCAGGCTATACTATTTATCTAGTTTGGTCCTCAATGTTACATTAACAGTGGCAGTATATCCACTAAAAACCTTTCTGTGAGGGGCTAGAGAGATGCTCAACAGTTAAGAGCATATACAGCTCTTGCACAGGATTCAAGTTGAGCTTTCAGAATTCACATTGAGTAATTCACAACCATCTGTAACTCCCGCTCCAGGAGGATCTGGCTTTTGTGGGCACCTTAACGCTCATATGTGTAAGACACACACACACTTAACTCTCACTCTTCCCTGGATTAGAAGCAGCTACTCCCCACATCCCCACGGTGGTGGCACACACCTTTAATCCCAGTACTCAAAAAGCAGAGACAGGCAGATCTCTGTGAGTTTGGGGCCAGTCTGGTCTACATAGTGAATTCTAAGACAGTCAAGGCTATACTATACATAGAAACCTTGTCTCAAAAAACTTCTAAAACAAACAAACAAACAAAAAAAACTCCTGGGAATTGAACCCAGATCCCCTGGAAGCACAGTGTTCTTAACCTCTAAGCCATTTCTCCAATCCTACTCCTTTTTTAAAAAAAAATAAGACTTCACTAAGATGCCTAGGCTGGCCTTTAACTCAATCTTCTGCCTAGCCTACAGAGTAGCTGGTATAGCTGTGTTGCTGCCACAGCTGCCCAGCCCATTCCAAAGCCTTATGTACACAAGGAAAGTGCCCTGCCACAGAACTCCATCCCCAGACCCCTTCATGTGCTGATAAGCCAAGCTGCCATTAGACTTGTACTTTTTTGAGTATACATTTTTGAAAATAAGTAGCAAGTTTGCCTGGGTCAAGGTGAGGCACATCCTAAGTATCAGCTGTGGAGCAGAGCCAAGTGGGGCTCATGGCAGACTTGTCTACTGTAAAGAAATATGCTGTGCTTGACGCCTGTATGGTGAGGTGGTTTACACACTGGGCTGTTTACTCTGGCTAGTTCCCTCCAGCCTTAAAACTTTGTCCCCTCTGGCTAGGGACTTGGGAGAAGGTCATAGGCTCAACTGCCTCAGCTCCTGGCCATGATCTCACCTTGGCTGCTCCAGTCTCCTCAAGCAGAGCTGTCTGGTGTGTCCAGGCTTGGCTCAGGAGGAAGAGGTGTATTCTCATCCTCCTCTTTCTGGCCTCTCTGCTACTGAGTTTGAGTTGAGGTGCATCATTGTCTGGAAGGAAAGCAAGGGTAGCGTGGGCTGGGGGACAGCATCTGCCTCCAGAAGTATTCCTTTCTTTCCCTGTTGTCCAGGTAAATTTGAGCCACCACTGTTTCACCCAAACGTGTATCCTTCTGGCACAGTGTGCCTGTCCATCCTGGAGGAAGACAAGGACTGGAGGCCAGCTATCACGATCAAACAGGTATGGGTAGGCAGCTGGCCAGCCTTCATGGTCTGCCCTGTTGACGGTGTCCAAGGCCTCTTTTCAAACCCTCCCCCAGCCCCATCAGTGTTAACTGATTATGTTTCTCCCACAGATCTTATTAGGAATACAAGAACTTCTTAATGAACCAAATATCCAAGACCCAGCTCAAGCAGAGGCCTACACAATTTACTGGTTAGTAGTAACCACCCACTGGCTAACCTTCCTTCCCTGGAAGTTCAGACTGGCTGCCTGTAGAGAGGAACTCTGGGGTGTTAGACTTCCTCAGGGAGGCTCTGAGGAAGAGGCGCAGACTCCCACTTGGTGGCAGCACTACACTAGGTGACCATGGAATGTGGTCAGAATCATCAAGTAAATTGTACATGTCTGACAACGTACATAGCAACAGAAGTATGTGTGCAAGGAGCTTACCCTGAACAGAACAAGGGACCAGAGCGTGGTGCGTGGTGTACGGTAAGATGACAGGTGCAGAACAGGTGATGTGGGCGCTGGTGGACACTAGTGTCTGTGGCCTGCTGCATGATAGCACAGTCTTCTTGCTAGGACAGTGCTCTGAGCTCTGCATCTGCTGAGGAGGATGACATCATGTAAACATGAAGTTAGAATTTGAATAACACCAGCACTCGGGAGGCAGAGGTAGGCGGATCTCTGTGAGTTCGAGACCAGCCTGGTCTACAGAGCTAGTTCCAGGACAGGCTCCAAAGCCACAGAGAAACCTTGTCTTGAAAAACCAAAAAAAAAAAAAAGAATTTGAATAACAGTTGAACCAGTGCTGTAGGAGCAAGGAAAACCCTGAAAATAGAGGTTCCATGTTTTTGGTGTCCTGGACTTCTACCCCCACCCCGCCCCCTCATCCTCTGGGCTAATGTGTGGGGACATAATGAAGCTAGGTTGGGAGTCTGGTGACTGCCAGGGAGGTAAAAAAGAATTCTCTGCCTCTGAATTAGAATGACACCAAAATGAGAGCTGACAGAACTCGCTGTGTATGCTTTATCTTCGCTGTCTATAAGGATCCCGCTGATCTAGGCAAGCACTGAAATAATTCTGGCTGAGACCCCAAGATTGGTTCCATTGCAGGGACCTTGAAACGCTGCTCTCCCTGTGTCTTAGGCATCAACCCTCTACTCCTCCCAATGGGAGTAGAGTCCTAGGCACCTCTATTTTAGCCTGTGACCCTAATGAGATCCATCTCCCCTCTGCTCTCCCAAGAACTAAGCAGGAAGAGGGAGGAATGGTATGCACTGTATCTTCAGGAGAGAGACCAGAGGAAAGTAGGGCACATGCCCAGCCTTGGTGCTTGTGTGCTGCCGCCTTTGGTGACCAAGGCAGGCCTGCCTAGAATTGTCACTAGAAACTTGGGAATGCAACTTACACTCGATGCTTTGCCTGCTCTGCACTTACCACCTGTGCTCCAGGCTCTTCAGGGCCTGACCCTTGTGTGGAATGCTGTTACTGGCCTGTGTGCCTCATGAAGCCGATATGCTCCTGCCAGACCCTTGGAACCTCTCACTGGGCTAGTGCTTAGCACTGCACTCTTCCTTGGACCTGGCTCTGTTCACAGCTGGCCTGAGGGTTTGGTTCTCACCTAGGTAACATGGGCTCTGTTCTTCCAGCATTTACTTTTCAGTGGCGGGCTTACTTTCTGCTGCATCATCCAGATCTCTCCCTGGCTTGCTTTGTGTGTTTGTTTTCACATATATGGAGAAGTTTCATGTCCCTCTTCCCTGAGTGACTGTTGCCTTGCTGTCATTGTCTAGTGTCCTTGTTTAGTGAATAGCGGTGCTGCTGGATGAGTGCTGGGCTGCTGTCCCCATGGTAGCAACAGCCCCCTCCTGGGACTAGCATGTGCTACTAAGTATTATGTCCTCCCTGCTAGGGTTTTGGTACTGGGCCTTTCTGGGGTGACCTTGGCACAAGAACCTGTCATTTGCACCTTGGCTATCCTAAGTTTTGGGAGTGTCTGTAAACTCTGAGGCTGGACAGCTTGGGCTCAGGCTTGCTCTAGAGGCACTTGGCTATTGCAGTTCCTGCAGATGTCTTCTTGTTCCCATGGTCCTCAAGGTCACGTTGTTCCTTATGTCAATTTTCTGTTCCTACACACTGTGCAGGCCAGCCTAGGTCTGAAGTCTCAGCAGTGGTTACATGCCTTCCATATTGAAAGCCCTCACATGTTCTTACTGAGCAAAACCTAGTGTCTATGGGCTGTTCTCCACTTGATAGCCCTGTCTCATGCTTGCTCGTTATAGCTGATTAAGACCGGTTGTGCGGGCTGGAGAGGTGGCTCAGAAATCCTGAGTTCAATTCCCAGCAACCACATGGTGGCTCACAACCATCTATAATGAGATCTGATGCCCTCTTTTGGCCTGCAGGCAAACATGCAGATAGAACAAAGCATTTTAAAAAAAAAAAAAAAAGGAAAACCAGTCTTGCTAAAAGTTGCTAGGTGGAGATGCACATTTGTGTTCCTGGCTGTACCGGGAGACTGGGGTGAGGTCACTTTAGCCAGATTTCCAGGCTATGATGTGCTGAGTTCACCATGGTTCTGGTTTCCCGGTAGTGGAACTGGCAGACTGCACTTAGAAGTCAGTGGTGGGAGTGTTGTGAGTGCCATTGTCCTGCTCCAGCCAGAGGCTAGACATAGCGCGGGCAGTGACACTACAGGAAGCCAGGGCCACTTTGTCTTCTGGGTGGTAGTTAGTCTCTGTTCTGTCCCTAAGGGGTTGAGGTGGCCACAGAACTTCTCAATGGAGGTTGCTGCCTCTCCTGTCACAGTGACCACCAGGTACAACCCACTTTATTACCCTGCCCCTGAGTGGGTCATGTTATCACCCTGTCTAACTGTGTTTTCTCTCTTGACCTCCTCAGCCAAAACAGAGTGGAATATGAGAAAAGGGTTCGAGCACAAGCGAAGAAGTTTGCCCCCTCATAAGCAGCGGCCCTGTGGCTCCATGACGAGGAAGGGATTGGCTTGGCAAGAACTTGTTTACACCTTTTGCAGATCTAAGTCGCTGCGTACAGTTACTAGTCGCCTGGGAGGGTTGAGCGGGCGCCATTTTCCATTTCCGCCACTGGCATATACAGTCTCAATTCGCTGAATTGCCCCAGTTTTTCATACAGGGTCTCTTCCTTCAGTCTTTTGTATTTTTGATTGTTATGTAAAACTTGCTTTTATTTTAATATTGATGTCAGTATTTCAACTGCTGTAAAATGATAAACTTTTGTACTTGGTAAGCCCCTAGGAGCTAGTTTCTTCGCGCTCGGATGCAGGCATGCTTCCCACTGTTCAGAGCTCTGGCCTCCAGCTGGCTGTATGACAGAACCACACTGTCCCTCCCTCCCCACCCTCAACCTCCTCAGAAACCTGGGCTGTTGCTTATGAGCCTCAGATCCAAAGTTGGCCAGCGTCTCCATTCTGCACCACTTCCTTTGTGTTTATATGGCGTTTTGTCTGTGTTGCTGTTTAGAGTAAATAAACTGTTTATATAAAGGTTTTTTGTTGCATTATCATCATTAAACTGTGAGGAGGGACTTAAGTATGCCTGGCCCTCCTTATGTGGCTGCAGCCCTTGCCAGGCACCAAGGCTGAGCCCCAGGACCAGCACCTAGGAGTTCTCCCAGCTTCTGCTAGAGTTGTGCCCAGGCCACATGCAACTCCATCTTCATCTGGTTCTTTGTAAATAGGACTGTGTACAGAGGTGTCTTCTGTTCTCCCCACCTGGGTCTTTGGGCCTTAAGGTACCAGGCGGCATGAGACCCTCAAGAAGTCGGAATCCGCACACAGCCTTCGTAAACCCAGCAGGGTGAAAGACTGGCTGATCCAGACCAAGGCTGTGGCCAAGTGAGGGCCAAGGACACAGTGGTCTGCATTGATCTCCCTGCCTGCCAATTGTACTGTGAGCCCCACTGGGCGCTGGTAGCTGGCTTCAGGCCTTTTGATGTCCTGCCCTTGCACCCTGGAGGAGGCAACCCCACCACCGGCTCTGGCAAACAGCAGGTCCTTGTCTAGAGCACCTGAGCACATGACTCCTGCACCTTCTGGCCAGCATTCAGTCCCACCCTGCAACCCAGGGGACCAGACCAGTTGTGGCCTCGGCACAGGATGACCGCAGGGACCGCTGTCCACATACTCTGTTGGACCTGGTCTAGGGAGAAACTTATCAATGGCCTATAACCCATGCCTGGGCCAGGCTGGATCTGTGATCTTGGGGCTTACAGAGCACAGGGAGGTGCAGTGGACACAGCCAGTGATCAGTCTCCATCAGACTTGTTCCTGAGACCCCCTGGAAGACCCTTGGCATGGGAACCAGTCACCAGGGACCAAGCAAGGGAGGGCTGGGCCCATGCCCAGGTCTGCAGCCAGGAGCCTTCACTCTGAAGTTGGAGGGACTTGTACTCCCACAGCTGGTGGTGCCCGCATGGACTGGGTTACCAGCGCCTTGTGGGTATGTTTAGCCACCAGAACAGTCTGGAACTGAGTTTGGATGGACAGTTGCAGTTGGTGGCACGGGGCCTCACCTGGGGAGTTGAGGCTGATGTGTGTGTGTATGGCCTGCTCTCCCAGAATGTCTTATTTTTTTTGTAACAACTGACTACATTTAGTAATAGGTACACATGTATATGGTTAATATATGGAAATTCAATATATTTTATAGTTAAAGTATTCTAAAGTAACTGATGTTTCTAGCAAGCTGTAGTGACTCTGGCTATGGAATGTTCCTTTGTCCCACAGTCCTTGGCTTACCAGAGATGTGAATTTTGTAACATGAGAACATGGTCTATGACCATCCTGTGTTCAGGTGGTGGGGAGGAGGGTATCCCAGCATGAGGCCTCATTGGTAAGGAATTGTGGGCAACAGATTAACCACTGTATCTACAAATCTCCAATTAAAACATTTCCACAAATGGCAGCCCTTAGGTTGTGTCTGTGGCTTCCTCGTGCCTGCCTCTAATCTCTGCTAGTCCTAGTGGGGTTCTCTTGCACCCATTACCAGTCTGCACCTGTTAAAGATCCACATCTCACCAGCATCCCCCCAAGCCTGTTGAAGTGAGGTGTGCTCGCTCCCTGGGTGGCTGTTGGTGAGGGAGGTGGGTGCTCTTTGAGCGCTGACAGAGATGTTAACTGTGGCTGAAGAGAGAAATACAGCCTCTGATCAACTCAGTGAGATTTGTGAAAACAACTGTTTCCTCCTGAGCTCGCCACCATTTCAGAAATCCCTCAAATTAGCCTTATTGAGGCTGAGGGCCTGAGATACTAACTTTGTGCCAAAACTGATGCTGAGAGCTCCGTGCGGACCACCTCCTAGCAGCCGTATGAAATGAGTAATGGTGATGTCCCCACTAGACAGACAGGGAAACTGAGGCACGGAAAGCTGGTGCATTTAGCAAGCGTCTAAGCTGAGACATGAGGCAAGGCAGCCAGAGTGTCTGCTCTCCTGTACCCCATGTTCTCCCTTGTAGCAAGTGTTTAGTGCCTGCTGGACACAGCTGCCTTCAGCCAGGTCTCCTCACACACTTGCTACTCTGCTTTCTTTGCTTTTTGAGACACAGTTTCTCTGTGTAGCTTTGGAACCTGTCCTGACACTCTGTAGCCGGGGCTGGCCTGAACTCAGAGATTTGCGTGCCTCTGGCTCCCACATACTGGGACCACCCAGCTAGCTATTCTGCTTCTAATGGTGCAAACCACTCAGGACTTCTCAGCTTGTTGCTCTTCGGGTGGGAGCTTCCAAACACCCTTCAGGAGCCATTGCCTAGTTTCATTGTCCTAAGGGCCACCCAGTCTCTAAGTCCCTGTTGAGCTGACTAGAAACCAATCTTCATGGTTGAAGTGGGGGGGGGGGGGAGATGACTTCACATTTGCAAGTCACTCTGGTCTCATAATTTACATATGAAAGACATGAATTCCAAAAATATTTACTGCCCATTTTACAGATGAGGAAACTCAGGTCAAGACCACTTAAGAGTCTCATCCTGGTGTAGTTGGTTGCTGTGACAGAGCCGGCTCAGTGATGAAGAACTCCGGCAGAGAAATGGAGTTGGTTCCTAGTACCCATGTCAAGCTGTTCTATAACAGCCTGGAACTCAGTCTCCAAAGGATCTAATAATCTAATAATGCCTTCTTTTGGCCTTCATAAGCACCACACAAACAACACATAGTTTAAAAAGATTTTTTGTTTTGTTTTGTTTTTCAAGACAGGGTTTCTCTGTGGTTTTGGCGCTGTCCTGGAACTCACTTTATAGACCAGGTTGGACTTGAACTCACAGAGATCCGCCTGCCTCTGCCTCCCAACTGCTGGGATTAAAGGCGTGTGCCGCCACCACCACCCAGCAAAAATCTTTAAATAAATAAAGTCTTTGACAGGGTTCCAGGAATGCTAGTGTCCAGGACTGGCTCTGCCGTCAGGTTCCCGAGAAGCTTGGGTCTTGTGCTCTGTTCATAGTGTTCATCATTGTCTTTGTCTCAGGGTTTCTATTGCTGTGATGAAACACCATGACCAAAAAACAAGTTGGGGAGGAAAGGGTTTATTTGGCTTCTACCTCCACATCACTGTTCATCAAAGGAAGTCAGGACAGGAACTCAAGCAGGACAAGGCCCTGAAGGCCTGAAGCGGGGAGCTGATGCAGAGGCCTTGGAGGGGTGCTGCTTGCTGGCTTGCTCCCCATGGCTTCTTCAGCCTGCTTTCTTAGAGAACTTAGAATCACCTGCCCAGGGATGGGACCACCCACAGTAGGGTGGGCCCTTCTCTATCCATCCCCAATTAAGAAAATGCCCTAGAGGTTTACCTGCAGCCCAATCTTATGAAGGCAGGGTCTTTTTTTTTTCTTTTCTTTTTTTCTCATCTGTATTTACCTTTTAAAGCAGAATGTGATTGGATACTATATTTCCACTCACAAGCCTTGTTGAATTACAAGACCTAGGGAAGCTTAGGATTTTGTTCTTGGTACTTTGGAAAACAAGCCACATGGGGAATTCCTGTTGTTTTAGCTTGTGTGCTTCTAAGACTAGTACATGCAGAACTATAGGGGATGAAAAGTTTTTTTTTGTTTTTTTTGGTTTTTTTTGGTTTTTCGAGACAGGGTTTCTCTGTGGCTTTGGAGCCTGTCCTGGCACTAGCTCTGTAGACCAGGCTGGTCTCGAACTCAC